>NC_056733.1:1231742660-1231767660 GCF_019279795.1 Protopterus annectens
CTCTGGGCAGTCTGAGCTATGCCAACCACATAATACTCTCAAGACTGCAAATCATGCAGTGCAGCCATATCCACACAAACCCTGTCTAACCAGCAGTACTTCAGTTGTATAACAACAATACTCACGGTCTGTCCCTGTGTAAGGAACAATTTCCCTGGTGAGTTGGGCTGTCTTCACAGTCACTGTCATACGTTGTTAGTAGAACAACCCTCTGTGACGCTTTGTGTAACACACATGCATGAAAACCTCCTGAGAGGCAAAGAAAGGGCCGATGCCTACATGAGGTACACAGTTATAGGACCGTGTTTCCAAGCTATTGGCTACAGGACCAATACCACAGCTGTTGCACATGGAATTAGCAAGTGTGGAACTCCAATTCATGCACAGGCCAGCAGCTGATCCTGACCAGTACCTACAAAAGGCAAGCTGCTGCCTCTGCAAAACAGATGTACAACCTACATCCCAGAGAGAGAGAGACAGAGACAGACAGAGAGAGAGAGGAGAAAAAAAACATACAACCAGAAGCAGCAAAAAAGGGAGACAAAAAAAGAAATATGTACAACAGGATACCATCATACATCAACAGGAAAAAAAAACAGGTATGTCAAACAAGTATGCATGTAATGAACTGCAGTAGGGGGTATGTAATAATGGGAAATAGGAAGTTTAATATATATGTCCCAACAAGACTTGATGTACGGACATATTGCTGAGCAGAACCGATGGCCATAGCATCTCTGTCTGTCTGCAGTGACATAAAATATAGCTTAGGCCCCAGATGTCACACATATATCCAGATATGAATTGTGAATACAACTATGTTATGCATGTTTGTCTTAGAAATGTCATGGAGCTATACAGGGTAGTTGCATAGTGGAATAAAGTCACAGCTGTATGTGTTGGACTGTGTGTGATATACCAAGCTTATACCATTCAACTGTCCATTGTTATGCACACTGACCATATTTGTGCCTCATATTTGTAGTCATTTACTCAGATACTTGCGTCATGTCTTGAAAATAATTGGCAACCTGCAAACAGTGACATTACAACATCTCCCTCCCTTTTATTTGGCCATTGCTGTTTGGAGTCCCACAGCAGATCATCTCCACACATGGTGTCCAGTCCTCTGCATCTTGCTGTCACACACCATACACCTGCATGTCTTCCATCACCACATGCATATGCCTTTTGTAGGCTGTCTGCTGTCCCTGTAACCTGGCAGCCTCATCTGTTGCAAGATATAATCAGCATACTCTCTCAACACATGTCCAAACCAAGCATGCCACTGTCTGGCATTGTCCCCAAGCCATACAACCTGGGCTGACCCACTAACACACGTCCCCAATCCTATCCCCCTGTCACACACTGTGCAGATGTGAATAACCTATACTCTGCTGTGTCCTGTCCTGAATCCTGCCTGTCTTTACAATCCCACTGTCTGCAACCAATATAATGTAGCCAGTCACAATACCCTCTTGTAGACTTTCAATATCACTGTTAATGGTACTTGTCTGTCACGAATAACTCCTGACTCCCCTCCCCACCACACACAACCTGCCTGCATTGTCTTGTACACCTCTCCCCCACACTGCCCATGACTCCGAACTGGTGTTGCGAAGTAGTTAAACCTATCCATCTTCCAAACTGTACTCCCTGGATTGTCACCATTCCTCTACCCCCACCCTATTCACACACATGTATTCTTACTTAGTCCTGCTGACCATCATTCCTCCCCACTCTACATCATACCCCCACCTCTCCAGGTTCTCCCTGACCTGTCCCCTAATCTCACTACAGACCACAATGTTATCTGCAAACTGCTCAGTCAACAGGGGACTGTGTCTGTTCATGTCTGTCAACCTTTCCCTCACCACTGCAAATGTGAAAGGACACACAGCTGACCACTGATGTACACCCACCTCCACCTTAAATCCACCTGTCAAGTCAAAACCAGAAATCACTGCTGTCACACTATCCTCCTACATATCCTGTAGGTGTCTGACAGACTCCTCAGGCACCCCTGACCTCCACATGCAATACTACAACTACTCTCCAGGCAGCATGCAATATGCTCTCTGTAGGTGCACATAGACACAATGCAGCTGCATCTCAGCCTCAGTACAGAGCTCCATCAACACTTGTGGATCAACGTTTGCATCTGTAATGCTCTTACCTGGCATGAAACCATACTGCAAATCATCAGTCATCACCATGTTCTCAACCTAGCTGCCACCACCCTTTACCATTATCTCATTCTGTGACTGATCAATGTTATCCCTCACTTGTTACTACAGCTCTGCAGACCACCCACATTCAGATAAGCAGTACCCATACATATTCCTCAACATCTCACACATCCTCTCACTTTCCAAGATTACAATAAATAATCCAGTTAAAAATACCACTGCCATGTCTCAGAAACACCTCCAGGCATCCACAGATATGTCACCTGGAACAACAGCATTTTTGCACTGTTAAACCCCCTTATAGCTATCCTTACATTTTCCTTGATAATCTGTTGCTCCTTTTGATTAGTCATATCCACCTCAGCCAACCTGCTCTCCCTCCCCCATTTTCCTCATGGAACAGGCCATCAACGTGATGTTTCCATATGTTCTAAACACACTCCTAGCTTGTATGCTTCACCCATATTCCTTTATCACCCTTTTGTGCTGCACATCCTTCCTAGTTATGTGCCTCTGTGTAGCCAATAGCTACAGACCCTATACACCATCTGTGCTGTCCAACATTACATACAACCCTAGACTCCACATCTGAATGTCAGACTCCACATCCATAGCTATGTCCAACCCTCTCTTTGCCATGCACCCCATCTCTTTATACTCATGTCTACTCTCTACATCTGTCTGTCAATCCCACTTCTCCTTTGCCAACACCTTTCCCTGCATACTCCCCTGTACTTCTTCATTCCACCACCAAGTGTGTAGGAGCAGATCTGGCCAGCATGTCAACTTGTGTCTGATTGAGCATTGTGGGTCACAGGTGCATTAATGTAATGCAGAGTATGAGTACAAATTGGACACATCCACTGAAAGCAATTGGAAGGCCATCCCCACATATGTCTGTGGTCTCACAGGCAACTATCCAACCCACCCTGTAATAGAGGTCAGCCACAGCACATACACACACACCATAGCTAAAGCCAACCTGTTTCAGACATTTTTAGGACAAATATCACCCCCCAGGCTCAACATCAGTATATAAGGATATGCACACCACATGCACCCCAACCCTCAACATTAATCAGGTACAAACTGCCTACTTACACATAATGCTATGCATGTCCATGCAATGCTGCTAGGTACTGGAGTATTATTTGATCTAATGTTGTGGCTACTGATACTCATTAGTAGTGAGCTGTCTCTGTAAAGAACTATGGACAATGTCTACTGTCCTGTGATGTGTTTTTCCCTGTTTATGTCTTTCAGGCATGATGCAGAGGCTTCCAGCATATGATGTCCAGGAGACAGCAGCCATAACTAAGGCCATCCTGGAACACTAACACATCCTCTTCACTCAGGTCACCAACAGCAGTGGGAGAGGACAGCCCTCTGGGAAGACATCACCCAGAGAGTGAACACCTTGGGGAATCATGGCCTCACGTATGAACAGGTCAGGCACAGAGCAACTGACCTGATTTGGCATGCACGGCAACGGGCTGCTGTGGTGGTGAGGGACCATTCTGCTACTGGTGGGGAGCCAGTCAGAGTGGCCCCACTTACAGCAATGGAGGAGCTCCTTGCCAACCTTGGGGTGGCCCACAGAGAACAACCACTACAACATGTAGCTGTCATGGAGGTGGGTGCCACTCAGGAAACCGGCGAGGAGCGTCCAGGTAAGGCAAAACTCCACATCAGTGTACAGAGGTTACATTTCAACTGTGCAGTAACAGTCTTTAGATGCAGATGTCATTGTAAAATAGAGCACAGGGTTGGGTTTAGTAATGCACACATGTGCCCATTTCAGGTGAAGAATAGCATATAGTGTAATATCATAGTGTAGACTGTACCTGTGCATACATGTAGCATTGCTCCTGAACCGATGGCTATTGTGAAGCTGCTGAAAATACCTCTCCCTCACATTACCTATGTACCTCTCATCAACATGAGGCATAGCAGCCTGAGGCTGGGAAGTATGAGATCTTCCAGTTGTGACTTACCAGTACCCCAGGCATTTCAAGGTCATGCATGTGGCCACACACTGAACTGTTATAGTCTGCAAATTGCATGTATCTGCAAGATCACCTATGGTGGGGTTCACTGCATGATATCACAGGGGCCTATTTGCATGAGATGTCACATATCAGCAGTATAACTCACAAACCTGTTATTGCAGGACATCTAGATAATGATTGCCAAAATGTGGGGGCATAGTGCCAATAGTTGGGACATGTTGTATACAGTACTGTGAGACAGTGCATATAAAAGGTGTACACACACATGTCACAATGCCAGGTATGTGTGAGATATGACAATGTGAGCACAATACACAAGACCAAAGCCATGCAACCCGTCATGTGACCTATAATCTGTACAATGCAAATGTGAAACATACAACCCTGTTAGGGGAACATGTATGTGGAGAGGAAACAGACCAAGAAGCTAGATGCATATGTGTGGACGGGAGGAAGCTCATACTGGGGTATATCAGCATGTGATACAACCACAGCAGTTGATCATATTGGGTACAGTCTGCTCACATACCAGGATCATCCCAACGCAGACTCACAGTTGCCTGCTACAGCAAAATCCATGGCTTGCATACAGCCTAACATGCTGCAAAGGGCTTGAACGCTATGGACACATGCACACAGCATTGCATATGCCATGGAAAACAGTGCAGATAGTCATCAAAAGGTGTACAAGAGATGGTGCGACAGTGATAGTTTGAAGAAGTGGATATCCCTACATATATGTTGGGAAAATCATCCCAGAAATGTCCAGGGAGGCTGCCAGGAGCCATACAGCAACAGTGAAGGGGTAGCAGACATCTCTGGCAAGTACTGAGTGTGTACTACATGTGGCAACGGTGTTCAATGGACTCCACATGTCTTGGGTATAGGGTGTGTTTTGATGATGGCAGCTGTTCCTCACAACAACCAGTTCTGGGTAATGTCTGGACAACAATACATCAACTTTTCAAACCACATGTGTGGAAATGTGTGAAGGTGTTATGAGACCAGGGTTGAACTCTCTTTGTGTACAATTTGGTCATATTAGTTTGGCACAGTAACAGCACTACACAACAGCAGAACAGCACTACCCACACAGTGAAGCAGGGGGATGGCAGTGTCCTGCTTTGGGTTTGCTGTCCACCAGCTTGAACTGGGGCTGTAGCCAATTTGGATTGTATTATGACCACTTCCAAACACCATTCCCTTGTGGCTATGATCTGTCTGGTGTCTGCTACATAACTGTGGATGGGGAGGTATCCCAACATTGCACACAACAATGGGCCACACCCGGCATCCAAATGAACAAAAGGATGGATTTACAAGAACACAATCAACAGTCTGATGTGGCCAAGCCAGAGGCCACACCTACATATGCAACACAGTCTCTGTGTTGACTTGACAAGTGCTGTGCAGAGGGGATGACCTTGCAATCGGACAGATTTGGAGTTGTTTGTCAAGGGAGTGTTTGCAAACATTGCCATGTTGAATTGTGCCATGCTGAGAAACACCACCCCAAGAGGACTGACTGCTGTACTGAGAGCAGCAGGTGCTTTACCAAAGTATTGGTTTACGGGTGTGCACCTTCTGCAAGCCAGCTCTTGTAATACTAACATGTACTATATGCCAACCCTACCTGATGTGTATGTTTCTCATTCAGAATGCACAGGTTACATTTCATATGAAATGGTGGAAATCTCATGGCAATATTCATGTGGTCTCATGTGATATGTCACAAAACCCTTGCATGTTAAGAGGGGTGTGTAGACTTATTATATCCACTGTCAGATTATGAAGTTGTTTGAGGAAATGCCCTTGTTTTCACATATATGTATTGCAGGTTATGACAACTGGAAATCACAGTATGACATTAAAAGTAGGGCCACCAATCCATTGGTCAAACCACTAATGTACCAGACCAACATAGGAGGTATGTGCAGCATACAGGGAGTATGACCCACATATAGAAATAGTTGTGAAAACTACAGTTTGTAGTTATGTTCCCTAGGTTTTGCCACAGTGCTATACAGGTGAACAGCACTGATGTCTCCATGGGTGTAGTGTGTTCTAGGTGAAGGCTTAACACCTAATAAAGACACTCACACATCCCAATGGTGTAAAGTAGTAGTAAAACTAAGTTGAAAGGTATGCACTGCATGATGTTGAGGGCCTGTCTAGAGTATGTCTGTTGTGGTTTGTGTGTATGTCATGACTGTCACCCTCTGCATAATGTAAGGTCTGTATAATGCCTGTAGGACACCTTGTGCGTGTGAGTGTGTGTTTGTGTGTGAGTGTGTGTGTGTGTGTGTGTGTGTGTGTGTGTGTGTGTGTGTGTGTGTGTGTGTGTGTGTGTGTGTGTGTGTGCCTGTGCCTGTGTGTGTGTGTGTGTGTGTGTGTGTGTGTGTGTGTGTGTGTGTGTGTGTGTGTGTGTGTGTGTGTGCGTGTGTGTGTGTGAGGGTGTGAGAGTGAGTGTGTGAGAGTGTGAGTATTTGATAGCAAACTGTATAAGAATGTTAGTAATGTACATATCTTGTCTTTTCCTCACAGGTGGGCATGGTGGTTCCAGTCCCTTCCACTATATAGGTGACCATGATAACAACCATAGTGAGGCACAGGTGGGGCTGTCATGGGCTGCAGCTGCATCATCACTTGGCATTCCACCTTCATCAACCCCATCCCCGCACACAGTCACAATGGCCACACATTCCCCATTACCAGTGGCCACCAGTGAAGGACAGCTGGGTGCAGGCACAGGACATGCAAGTGTGGAAACTATGGCAAGTGAGCAGCCAGCCACTAGCCATAACCAGACTGCTGGTGAGGTCACACACAGGTAGATGGGGAGGAGTGGTCGAAAGAGGATTGCTGCCCATCCAGCCCATATAGCAAGTGCCAATGTGGCAGTTAGCAGGCACATGTTTCGGGCTGTAATAGATGCACAGGCAGATAATGAACAGAACACCAGACAACTGCACAGGGCTGTGGCAGACCATCTTCCTGGTGCTCATGGCTGTCTCCAGAACCTTGTTGCAGCCAGGCATGAGGGCAAGGATGAATAGATGGTTGGGTGAGATTGGGACACTCATCAGCCATGGAATATCTGTGCTTGAATGTTTGGCAGGAAAGAGGCGACAGCCACATGGACATAGCTCAGCACCACAATCAGCTGGGGGTCCTTGTGGCCCTCCACCATCATGGTCCCATAGTAGCAATGACACTAGCAGTACTGAGGGTGGTGTGCTGTCCATGCCACAATGTAGCAGGCCATGGGCACGTGGTCCTGGCCATTTCCAACAGAGTCGTGGTTCCAGCAGACATCAGTCACCATAAGGGGGTAGTACTACTTTGGGCTTTGGGCCAGGTGGTGCCAGTCAGACCCGTGGCATGTCCAGTTTCCATGTACATGGCCGGAGATGGTGAACTGTACACCCTGCCATGTATGGCCCACAGCTGTCCGCAAAACATCAGTGTAAGGCAGCCACATAGTGTGAATGTGTCCAGGCAGATACACACACAGATATCACAATCAGGAAAGAGGTCACCTCCACACACATGCACTAAACATGCATAAGCCATATCATTCCCACATCACAAACACACACCCATAATGTCAACCAAATGGCATAGCCTAGGCATAACACCCTGTGCATATGATGAAACCTGTGCCAGATCCCTGCCATCCACACTATCGATGCAGGGACATGCAACTATGGGTCTGATGCACAGGGTGACCATACTGAATTGTAGCTATGTAATGCTGTGTAAGGTGCTGTCATCTGGCATGTATAAGGGGTACACCGGAGAATGTGTGTACAGTTTTGGCCATTGTGCATTCTTGCCATTAGTAATGCTGAGTGAATGTGTTCTCACAGTCTGTATTCTGTTTGTGTCCTAGGTGTCTGTGTGTCACCAGGATGTGGGCCTGCAGGAAGTCCAAGGGTATGGCAGTGTGATAACACATCAGTCATGTCATGGGCAAGGCACAGTTCAATCCACTCAAATTTTCAAGGTCTATGTAACAGTGAATGCATATGCCTCACAGCTTATAGTGCCAAGGCTTGTATATAGGTATGTGGTGAGTGACATATTCTGTTATACAGTAGAGAATGGTCAGTGTGGTGGGTTGAGCACACCTACATTTGGTGATAACCACACTGCCAGGGGATATTGCATCGACCAAACACACAGAGATTACTATTCACACATACACACACACACACACACACACACACACACACACACACACACACACTTGCTTGTACTGGGATCCATAAGTACATAGAGTCATATATGTGGTCGGCGTGAATAGCCATGAAGGCTGTACAAGTGCTTATAAGTGCCTTAATCTCTTTATATCCAACAGCCCTTGTTCTGTCCTGCAACAAAATAATCAGCACGTGCATGGCTTCGACCCAGGCCCATGTACACCATAGCCACAACAATTTACCACTAAGTCATATGAGCTGCAGATACTTCTGATGTTTATTCAAACATATGCAGCACAGTCATTGAAAAGTGGAGAAAATGTATAGTCATACATATATATATATATATATATATATATGAGCGAGAGAGAGAGAGAGAGATACCTCTATATATATATATATATATATATATATATATATATATATATATATATATATATGTGTGTGTGTGTGTGTGTGTGTGTGTGTATATATATATATATATATATATATATATATATATATATATATATATATATATATATATATAAAGAACAAAAGCATGCTGAATTACTGCTTCTGGTGTTATTGTTTTGTCACACAGCTGTTGATGTTTGCCATGATATATATGTGTGTGTATCTGTATGTATATATATATTGGTCGGAGGTGATGTAAGAAACAAATCTGATGTGTTTTCCAACTATCCACAAGAATACAGAAGGGGACTTTAAAGGGTTTAACTTTTCTACAGTGCCAATTGATCTATCAACATGTGGTTTATTGGCAAAGGGTTTATCCTTTCTCCCCGAACAATACTTTGATGTTAGTAATACTTTAGTAGATTTAAAATTGTATATTAGGAAGTTAAATTTGAATATTCTTTTTCATAATGTTGAACTTACTAAGAATCCATCCCTTTAACTATTTGAAAATCTCTGTGAGTTTGACCTACGTAATTTGGTTAAAAATACTTTTCAAAGTAATTCATATAATTTATCTAAAGATGAGAATGAAAAAACTTAGAAATTTAAAAACTAATAAAGAAATAAGGGTCACCAACCAGATAAAGGAGGTGGAATTGTAATTATTGATATCAAGTCATGTAAGAGCAAAATACAAAATATATTGAATAGTAACTCATATAAAAAGCCTCACTGAATGAAGTTAATGTATCCTTCAGGAAAATAAATAACAAACTTAATGATTTATTTATAGAGGGTAGTATTATAATTAATGAACTTAATTACTTATCTGTACCCCATCCTAGAATTCCTACTATGTTTGTCTTGCCTAAAATTCACAGAAACTTAAATGACCCTCCCATGAGGCCCATTGTGGATGCTCATGGATCTATTACACAGTCTGTGGTTAAATTTTTAGATATTAAATTGAAAGCCTTACTTTCAGAGGTGTATTTTTTTGTGTAAAGACTCATGGGATTTTCTTAAGCGAATTAACACACTAAGCTATGTGGAAACAGGTGTATTCATTACAATTGATGTAAAAGATCTTTATACCATTATACCCCATGTAGAATAGTGTAGTGTAGAATAGTTTTGTGAATTTCTAGTAGTAATTGGTCGTTTTGGACCATTTCTAGCTCTTTTGAAGTTCCCTGTATAAAAATCCACCTCTGAGCATTTTTTTTCGACTATACTACTCAGCAACAGCTCCTCGTGGTCCTGCAGAGTGGTGCTAGCAGCAGAGAACTGAAAAAGCGACTACTTTCCAGATTTAATTATATTTTTTGCTGTTTCTACCTGTGCGACCTTCTTTTCTTGCTGTAAACAAAGTTTAAACTGCTATTTTATCTGTTTTGAGCATTTTTATTACCTGCACTTAAGTCAAAGTTTTGTTTGTTTAATTTTACTGTTGAGGCTGCCCACTCAAGTGCGCTAGCCTGTGCATTTTAATATACTGCTGTTTCCCTCCATTTTTCTGTAGTTTTCTAAAAAAAAAAAAAAAAAAAAAATATCCTTGTTTTCCCGCCTTTCCTTGACTAGAATAGTGCAGTATACAGGCTTTGCTGTATTCTGGTCATTGGGATAGTTCCTGTGTTGCCCATTGCCTTACTTGGATAGAAGGAAGTTTCTTTGCTCACCAGTGGGAGTGGGGAGCCTTGAGCAGCCTGTCTGTCCCTGAAGGAGTGACCTCAGCAGAAGATCTAGTAGTAATTGGTCGTTTTGGACTATTTCTAGCTCTTTTGAAGTTCCCTGTATAAAAATCCGCGTTTGCACGGCTTTGCATGATTGTGCACATAGCGCAGCGCCGGTTAAACAAGTTTAAACTATTTCTGGCTCCGCCAAGTCTGCTCTTCAGTTTTTCCCTTAAAACTGCTCTACCTTCAGTAAAATCAGTCTATTCTCTATCTAAAAAGCCCAGCACTTGATCCTAAAGCATTTTTACACAGGTAAAGCACTCTTGAACAAAAGAAAGCACTACATCCACCTACAATCCCCTTGAGTACCCATTTCCCTTTAGGTCCTTTCTGACTCAGTACTCAGCAATCCCTTACACTATTCTAGCATGTCGAGAGGTCAATTACTGGCGTCCTCTCCAGTTCAGCTGGTGAATCTGGGAATCTTGAGGCAATGTTATAACTGCCTCATGTACACAGACAACCCCCTCCTCCTCCCAACAAATACAAATATATGTGAGAGATGCAACTATATAGCCAAACTGGAGGCTGAGCTCTCTCGACTCAGTACTGGCAAGACCAGCCAGGAGGAGAAGGTAACCACACACACACCACAAACCCAGTCTCACATAGACCAAACACAACTGCAATCCAAACACATAAACCCACAAAGACATACTCGGAGACTCTAATTAAAAATCTACCAAAACAACAGAGGCCTCCAAAGCAGACATCCAAGAAACCACTACCTCAAAACATAGCACATGCAACACATATTTCTCAAAGTCAGTGTGCCAAACAGTCACAGCCCTTAAGGCCAAACAACATGCCTGATACACTTGTAATAGGTGACTCTATAGTCAGACACACTGACGCCCCGCTCACCACACTGAACAAGGAAAGGGTTACAGTAATCTGCCTGTCGGGTGCTAAAATTCGCCACATAACACAAGCACTTAGGTCACTCCAAAGCAAGTAGAAATATGACTCAGTCATTGTCCATGCCGGCGTGAATGACCTAAGACGTACCTCCCTGGACTACATGAAAAGAGACATAGAGGAGCTCTCTGATTATGTAGCCCAGGCTGGTATGACCCTGACCCTGAGCAGCATCTTACCCTCACCAAGAATGATGCCACAGTACAAAGGCAAAATGATCAGCTTTAATAATTGGCTCAATTACTGGTGTCAATCTAGGGGGATCCAATGTCTGTCTGCTTGGGATGACATGCTTGACAAACCACGCTGCTTCGCAAGGGACAGCTTGCACCTGTCACCCCTAGGCTTCCGGGTATTGGCAAAGGCTCTTGCCACCCCCATAGTGCCTTTTTTAGGCAAGGCTCAAAAAACAAACCCACCTCCCTAGAAAACACAAGTGGAAAAAAACTAATGGTAATGCTGCTCAACGCCAGAAGTCTAAACCTCAAGATGCAGGCTCTCAAAGCCCTCCTCAGTATGGAGAGCATCGATGTCTGTGCAGTGACTGAAACCTGGTTCAAGGCTCCTGAGGGCACCCCAGCACTACCAGGTTATAACTCATATCATGCTTTTTGGCCCACAAAGGGAGGGGAGTGTCCATATTCATCAAAGACACCGACACCTCCAGGATAGTGGCAATGCACAAAGCATTGGAGACCATCCATGTGCAACTAACCGTAGGCAAAATGGCCCTACAGTTTGTAGCATACTACAGACCACTCTCTCAAATTCAGGAATCCCACTCAGCCTTCCTGAAGACACTGGAGAGTATGAATGTCTCTCCAAATACCATCATATTGGGAGACTTCAACTACCCAAACATAGACTGGGAGCATTACTCAAGCCCCAACACCCTAGCCCAAAGGTTCCTAGAATTCATAAACTCAAATGCAATGGAACAACTAGTCACCACTCCCACAAGAGGAGATAATATACTAGATCTGGTCATCACAAACATGGGGACACAATGCTCCACACCGGAAGTATACCCCTCAATGGCGAGATCAGACCATAAACTAATCTCACTGGAAATCCACATCCCACCCCCAGCACAAAAGACCACAGTGAGAAACTTCTCAAAAGCTGACTTCACACTTCTTAAGACTGAAGTGGTATCCTTCAAGGCCCCTGGGCCAGTGGAAACCACAGCCCACACCGCTGAATCCTTTATAAACGCCTTCTATGGACACCTTCAAGAATGCATGGATCATGCAATCCCAAATAAAACCAAGACCCTTTCCCCCAAAGGCAGGTATCCTGTCTGGTGGACCCCAGCCATAAACAAAATTTACAACAGGAGGAGGAAGCTACTACAGGACAGAGCAAAATCCCAAAAAGGGAAGGCATCTCTGATCAGTACTAGCAAAAAACTACGATCATTCATAAAATCATCCAAGGCCAACTTTGAGAGAAAAATCGCAAAAGACACTAAAGATAATCGCAAGGCCTTCTTTAGTTATGTTAGAAACCTAGGTGGCAACTCCCAGATATGCTCAGAGTTAGTTCAAAATGACAAAAAATACACTGAACCCACAGATATTGCCAACATACTGGCAGACAGGTTCAATGCAAATCCCCCCCTCCCCCCCAAAGGAGAAATATCTATCCCAGCTGAATGTAGCCTCCCTGACATCACAGATGTCCAGGTGAGAGCCGCCCTCTCCAAAGCAAAAAACACAGCATCATTGGGACCAGACGGTGTCCCAGGTTGCGTGCTACATGAACTCCAAGAGGAACTAAACTCGCACATAAGGCTGCTGTTTAATCTTAGCCTTACTACAGGATACATACCCAAAGAATGGCGTACAACAACAGTGGTTCCACTCCACAAAGGAGGTGCTTCCACGGACCCTGGAAATTACCACCCCATAAGCTTGATGAGCCTGGTCTGCAAAGCTATGGAGAGGATCATTATGGAACTCATAAACAAAGACATTGGTGACCTACAGACACTTGATCCTACCCAATTCGGCTTTGTTAAGGGCAGATCCTGCCTTTTGAACCTGGTTGACATTTTTGAAACAGTTACTAAGGCCATTGATGAGGGTAAGGCCGTTCACACAGCCTACCTTGACCTTGCAAAAGCCTTCAACACAATACCCCACTTGGGCATCATAGACAAGCTCACCAGCTTAAATGTAAACCCATATGTCATAAGATGGATTGCAAACTGGCTAAAGGACAGAACCCACAAGGTGAGAATTGCTGGAGCCATGTCAGACTCTAAGCCAGTCACAAGTGGTGTCCCACAGGGCTCGGTCCTGGGACCCCTCTTGTTCGGCATTTATTTCTCAGAAATACAAGTAAACATAGGAGGATTGTGGCTGACAAAGTTCACAGATGACTGCAAGCTGGGCACCATAATCGATACTCCAGCGGACACTAGCATCCTTCAGAAAGGCCTCACAGAAATGGATAACTGGTGCCAGAGCCATGGCCTTAAACTGAACGCCAAAAAATGTATAGTTATACATTTATATGTATAGTTATACCCTTTGGGAAAAACAAAGTACCCACAAATTACCACATAGGTGGTAATCCATTAATTACGGAAAAAGTAATCAGGGACCTAGGGACCCAAGTTGACAGTGACCTCTCATTTGACACCCACATTGCCAAGGTGGTTAGGAAGACCTTCTATATTGCCCACCTTATCATGAAAGGATTCACATCTAGATCAAGAGAGGTCATTGTGCCCCTATACTCTTCCTTTATCAGACCCATGATTGACTACAATGCCCCATTTGGTATGTACCTTACCCGACACCTGCAGCAATTAGAAAGACCCCAGAAGTACCTCACCAAGAGGATCAAGGGTCTCAAACATATGTCATATGCTGCCAGATTGAAGAAACTCCAGCTCTATTCAGTCGCATACCACCTACTCAGAGGACATCTATGCCTGACGTACAAGGCCATGTCCAATCTGGAATTAATGGACATGCTCCACCTAAAAAAATCCAAATCCACCAGAGCCACGAGAGTGAGAGACCTGAACCTCAACACATAAATAAATAGGACATGCTGAAGGGACAGATTCATAACCCAGAGGCTCCCTACACTCTGGGACAGAATCCCAGTCCATGTTAGGCAGAGCCCCTCACTGACTCTCTTCAAGAGAAATCGTGACGAGTGGATGGGAGATCGTAGGTTTACCCCGGGGGTCATCTCTGTGTCACTTCTAGACAGAGGCACAGTAAACTAAACCCTAAATGGGCACAGTATTATCATTCCAGGGGGTGGTGGAAGCCACACACACTCTGGCTAGGCTTATAAATGCCCTAGGGCAGATAGCCTAGTATGAACCTATGAACCTAAAAGGGAATCCCTCAAAGTTCTATAAATACATATGAGCAACTACTAGAAATTGCATTATATAATAATTTTATCTTATTTGATAACGAGTATTTTTTACCAAAAGAAGGGGTTTCTATGGGCTCTGCCTGTGGTGGGTTATATGCCAACATTGCTATGTTACAGTGGGAAAAGAAGTTTTTGTTTAATTAATCGTATTTCCCATACTGTAAAAGTTACATGAGATTTTTGGACAATATTTTTATTTTTTGGGATGGACCAGATGATTTAATTGATGCATTTATTAAGTACGATTTACCCATATAATGTTGGACAAGATGACATTTCCTATTTAGATGTAAGGTTGATGAAGGATAAACATTTCAAGGTTTTCAATTCAGAAATTTTTAGGAAACCCACATATTCTAATAGTCTTTTTATGTTTTGAGAGTTCCCACCCTTTTAAACAGAGAAAAGCTGTGGTGAAGAGCCAATTTGTAAGAGCCGCATGTATGGTGACTCTTTTCGATAGTTTTTTGAATGAATGTGAGGTTCTAAGTGGAATGTTTTGAAAAATAAGGTATCCTAGTAGCTTAATTAATGAAGTTATGTTGGAAGTAGTTAACAAATGTGAAAGGGGCCATTTTACTCCCCTGCTTTATCAATACCAACAAGAAAGGCTGAGTTATGTTATAAGCCCCAATAATAACGATTTATACCCTGTTTTGAATGAACCCATATGTGTCACTCAGGAAAATTACAATTTTTATAGTGCCTTTGTCATCACTTTCAATAATTGTAGTAAAATAATTGCTGATATCTTAATGAAAAACTGGGTGGTCATCTCAAATAATAAAGATATTAGACAATGTATGGGAGAAAGACCTTCCATTGCCTATAGAAAAGGAAAATGTCTCAAGAACATTTTAGAAACATTTAAAGACCCCTTAAATGGTTGTATGAAGAAATGTGGTTCTTGCCACTTCTGTTCATACATTTTGTAAGGATGTACTTTTAATATTAATAATGTTTTTGTCAAATTAAATAAAAAATGTACCTGTGAGTATGACAGAGTGGTTTACCGTGCCTTTTGCACAAAATGCCCATGCTTTTATATAGGAAAAACTGAGAGGCGGTTAAAAAATTGGATATATGAACACCTCAGGGATATAAAAAAATAAGAAAGATACTAATGCCTTAGCCAAACACTGCATGGAATTTAGTGACCATTCATTTAAATTTCTGTTATTGAAAGTCTTTTACCAGATATAAGAGGTGGACCATGGGCATTATACCTAGAGAAAAAAGAAGCCATTTGGCAATTAAAAACTAATGCCACACAGTGGCCTGAGCTAAATGATTCTTTTTTCTCTTTCATGCTTTTTAAAATTAAAAGCACTGGAAAGGTGCGATTTTATGAGTGTGAAAAGTTACTTTGTTCTACATTTATATTTGTATTTTTATGTAATATTATTCTTGTGTGTGTGTGTGTGTGTGTGTGTGTGTATATATATATATATATATATATATATATATATATATATATATATATATTCTCTTGTGTTTGTATAAGTATTTTAAATATCTTAAAATATAGTTATTGTTGTAGCTAGTTGGTTAATTGTGTAATCAGGGGGCATGTTATGACAGTCTTTCTGTATTTAAACTAAGGGTGTAGTAATGAAAAGGTTTTCTGAAGAAGTCTGTGATTTGACAGAGATGAAAGCGCTTAGTTATTCATTTTTTATTGTTTGAATAAAAAAGCAATTTGTTTTTTACTATGTGGATTTATAATAAATCTTCCATTTGTGGAATACATGGCTGTTCTGTTGTACATCATGGTCTCCTGCTCTGCTGTGCTTTGGTTTATTATTGGTTTGGGGTCTACATACATTTTGTTTATCTTTTATGAGGAATATGACGTTGGTAATACCCATAGATGTGAGTATTTATTGACTGCATTCCCCAGAGTCCACAACTGATTTACCAAGGAGACCAACTGTCTGGTGAACACACAAAACATAACAGGCAGACATGTGGCCAGTCTGTGGACAGCGTGTCAGTGGAGTGGTATGTCAGACATATCACTGTGAGTCGTGATGTCACACACTAAATCCATGTGTACACAATCCCTGTCAATCTATCAATCCACCATGTGTATAACAGCACTGATGACATAGAATCTGTTCACGAATATGGGGATATGTCCCCCATGTTGGTTGGCTGTCTCCACATGTCCTGTCCTATGATGTATTGCCACCCCACTGTATGTGAAATTGTAGGCCGCCGTGTTTGTAATGTCCTTCACACAGGCAAGAAAATAGGGCAAGGCCTACATTAAGGAATGTCCCATATGTCAGAACTAGCAGCAGTGTCCAGGCCCACAGCACAATACAATGTGGGCAGTTACATAATGGTATGGCCATAACAATACCTGAGTATCTGCACATCTGTACAGAGGACAGACAGTAAGCAGATTGCCAATAGGTTAGGCATTAGGATGAATGTTTTGCAAGATACACATCTGAAACTGAAAGGTATGCCATTACTACATGACAGCAGTCCTCAATGACACGTCCTAAAGCATAGTAGTCTACAGTTAATAGCAACATATCAGATCAATATCCAATAGGAGATATAAACATACAGCTCAAACACTAAGAACAAGATGCTCAGTACTCAGAGTCCAGCTTTGCATGCAGGGGTGTATGATTCCAGTACTACAATCTGAAATCTACTCTTACTTGAAAAAGCACTGTTAAAAGTACTAACATAATGATACAATATGTGTTAAACTATTTCTGCCAACTAGTGCACTGTAACTGGTGTAACTGGTGTAACAATGCAAGTGTGACTGCATATAACCTGGGATACTACCCATGTATAAAACAAATCCAAAGAGAAAAGATTGTGGTACAACCCATGTATACTCAGGAGTTCCATACAGTATACTCACACCCCTAGCAACTGTAATGACAGCACACAGGTTCATAGGTTGCTACTAGGCTATCAGCCCTAGGGCCTATATAAGCCTAGCCATAACAATTACCTGCTATTTCTTCCCACACAATTTACTTCCTTGGAACCCTGTCTATCAGGGTGACTGACATGATCCCCGGGGTGAATTTCCTTTCTCTCATCCAATCATCAATGTTCCTTTTGAAGAGGGCCAAAGAGGTGCTCTGCTTGACATGTATGGGCAGTCTATTCCAGAGTCTGGGGAGTCTCTGGGTCAAGAAACTATCCCTTCAGCATGTTTTGTTTATTGTGATGACAAGGTTTAGATCCCTGGAGCGTGTGGCTCTGAGGGATTAGGATTTCTTTAAGTGTAGCATGTCCGACAACTCTAGGTTTGACATGGCCTTGTATGTTAAGCAGAGATCGCCTCTGAGTAGACGATATGTGACAGAGTACAGCTGGAGTTTAAGGCGGTCAGCGTAGGGCATCTGCTTTAGGCCTATGATTCTTTTAGTGAGGTATTTCTGTGGCCTTTCCAGTTGTTGCAGCTGTATTGAGCGATACATACCAAACACAGCATTGCATTCTATAATGGGTCGAATGAGGGATGAGTACAGTGGGACAATGACCTCCTTTTTACTGGATGAAATGCCCTTCATGATGAGGTGTGCCACATAGGATTTCCTGACTGTTGTGGCGATGTGGTTATCAAAGGTGAGACCACTGTCCACCTGTGCCCCTAAGTCACTTATCACACTTTTGGTGTTTAGTGTACTGCCACCTATGTGATAATTCATGGGTACATGTTTTTTTTTCCCAAAAGGGATAACTATACATTTCTTGGCATTGAGCTTGAGCCCATGGCTCTGGCATCAAGCATCTGTTTCTGTAAGGCCCTTTTGTAGAGTATCCACATCATTTGGGGATTCAGTAATGGCTCCCAGTTTGTAGTCATCTACAAACTTTGTTAGCCAGAGTCCCTTAGTGTTGGCCTGTACTTCAGAGAAGTAGATGCCAAACAAGAGCGGTCCCAGGACTGAACCCTGAGGTACTCCAGTTGTCACTTGTCTGGAGCTGGATTTGGAGTCAGCTAATTTTACAGTGTGAGTTCTGTCAGTAAGCCAGTTGGCAACCCATTGAGTGACATAGGAATTAATGCCCAGCTTGTTAAGTCTATGTATAATTCCAGAGTTAGGATGGTGTCAAAGGCCTTGGTGAGGTCCAGATAGGCTGTGTGGACCACCTTACCCTTGTCCACAGCTCTGGAGACTGATTCAACGAAGTCAATCAGGTTCAGGAGACAAGATCTGCCCTTCACGATCCCAAACTGGGTGGGGGTCCAGTGTTTGAAGGTTGTCAATGTCTTTGTTTATAAGTTCCATGATAATACATTCCATGGCCTTGTAGATCAGGCTCGTCAAACTGATGGGGTGGTAGTTCCCAGGATCCAAGTTGGAGCCTCCCTTGTGGAGTGGGATAACTGTAGCTGTGCGCCACTCAGTGGGCATGAAGCCTGAGGTAATTCTATGATTAAACATGACACTTAGGTAAGGTGTCAGTTCATTTTGTAGTTCATGTAATACACAGCCCGGGATGTCATCTGGTCCCATGGATGCTGTATTCTTAGCTTTGGAGAGTGCGTTTTTTACCTGTGTGGCCATTATTACTGGAATTTGACAATCTTCCGGTATTGAGATGGGCCATTTAGGGGGTGAGAGGGGGGTGAAGTTGACACTGAATTGATATGCCAGGATATTGTCAATATCCTTGGGATCAGTATATTTAATGCCATTCTGTTGTAGCTCAGAGCAGATCTGAGCATTGCCATTTAGATTCTTTACATAGTTATAGAATGCCTTCTGGTAGTCTTTGGAATCTTTGGCAATTTTATTTTCATAACTAGCTTTAGAAGATTTTATGAGGGATCTCAGCTTCTTACTGAGGCTGGTAAGGGAGTTTTTTTGCATCCTGGGATTTTCCTCTTTTCTGCAACAGTTTCTTCCTTTTGTTGTAAAGTTTGTTTATGGCAGGGGACCACCAGATTGGCTTCTTTTTTTAGAGGAGAGCATCTTGGTTCTGTTTGGGATGTTATGATTCATGCAAGAGTGGATGTGCTCGTACAGTGCCTTAGTGTAGGATTCAGCAGTCGAACTTTCAGTTCCCATCTGCATGGGCTTCATGAAGTTTGTCACTTCTGACTTGAGTAGCATGAAGTTGGTTATGGAGAAGTTTTTTATGGAGGTTTCCTTACAGGGGGATGGGGGTGGGATGTGGATTTTAAGGGTGATTAGCTTATGGTCAGACCTGACCAACGAGGGGGTGACCATAGGTTTGGAGCATCAAACTCCCATGTTGGTAATGACCAGGTCTAGGATATTGGAGCCCCTGGTGAGACTATGGATTATTTGATCCAAGGCTTTGGAATTTATGAATTCCAAGAACCATTGGGCAAAGGTGTTGGTACATAAGAAGTTTTCAAGATAATGGCAGGATAGTTGAAATCACCCAGTATTAGGGTGTTTGGTTGTATCTTAATATTTTCCAGTATGTATAGAAAGGTGTAGTGAGAATCTTGGGGCATGGTGGGGGATTTGTAGCAAGCTACAATTTGGATTACAGTCTTACCTAGTGTTAGTTGCACCTGGAGAATTTCAGACGCATTGTGTTGGGCAACTAGCCTGGTGGTGTGAATATCCTTGGTGAATATGGACACTCCTCCACCTTTAGTGTTTCAATCCTGGTTTGGTGGCCGAAAATTGTGATAAGAGTTGTAGCCTGGTATTGCAGGGGTGCTCTCTGGAGCCTTGAACCAGGTCTCAGTTACTGCACAGATATCGATGTTCTCCATTTTTAGGAGTTCCTCGAGAGAGTGCATTTTAAGGTTTCGATTTCTAGCATTGAGTAGCATTACCTTCAGAATTTGCATGCTTGTACCTGTTACAGTGGTGGTTTTGTCCTTTGAACTTTGCCTAAAAAGGCACTATAGGGGTGGCAAGATCCTTAGCCAATAATCTGAATCCCAGGGGCAACAGGTGCAGATCATGTCTGGCAAAGCTTCATGGTCTGCTGATTATGTCGTCCCAGGTAGACAGATACTGGATCCCCTTTGAATGACACAAGAAGCTTAGCCAATTGTTGAATTCAATCATTTTGTCCTTATATTGTGGTATAATTCTGGCCGAAGGCAGGATGCTAATCAGGGCTAGGGTCATACCTGCCTGGGCCACATGATCTGAGAGCTCTTCCATGTCTCTTTTCATGTAGTCCAGGGAGATACGTCTCAAGTCATTCACTCCAAAATGTTCAATGACAGAGTCATATTTGTACTTGTTGTGGAGTGACTTGAATGCATGCATTATGTGGCATATCCTGGCATCTGACAAGCAGCTGATTGTAATTTTCTTCTTGTTCATCCTGCTGAGTGGGACATCAGTGTGCCTGACTATAGAGTCACCTATGACTAAAGTGTTAGGTATGTTGTCTTGCCTTAGGGGCTGTTGCTGGGTGGCACACTGGTGTTGTGAGCTATGTGACACTTTGGTTGTGATTGGTGTTTGTTTGCATTTCAGCTTTGGAGGTCATTGTTGCTTGGGCAGGTTACAGTTAAGGGCCTCCACATATGTGGATTTAATGTTGCTATGTGTGGGTGTTGGTGGTGTGGGTTTAGAAGGGCTATGTGTTGCTTGAGGTGTAGTGTGGGTGTTAACCTTCTCCTCTTGACTGTCTAGCACAGTCTTGGATGGTCTTGGATAGATTGGCTATGTAAGTGCATCTCTCACAGGTTGTAGTGTTGGGTGGTAGGAGGAGAGAGTTGTCTATGTACATGAGGCAATTGCTGCATTACCCCAGTATGCCCAGATTCACCAGGTGGACAGGAGAAATCACCGGAAGCTGACACTTGGACATGTCTGGCTTGGTGCTTTTTTTTGTAAAGTACAGGAGCTGTTTTCTCTTGCTTTAGCAAGGTACTTTGTAATTATAGGCTGATTAGTGCCTACAATTAATTTCTCCTTATTAACAAGAAGAGTTGAGTGCTTGTATCAGTTTAAGGCTACCTATTAGGTATTAGAGAAAGTGTTAGTCACAGGGATGCTTAAAGGTAAGATGAAAAAAAATGGTTTATCCTAAACACTGCAGTGTGCACTAGAAAAGTTAGATGTGAAAGTAGGTAACTTGAGTTTTACCTGTCTAAAAAGTTACCTTTTAGTGGAGAAGCATGGTATGTACAGGAAATGAATACACTTATTAAATATGTCATTACTGTGCTATTTTATCAGACTGGAATGTGATCACTGGTTACCAGGGCTGAGCAATGCTTAGTAGGTATAAGCATTGCTTAATTATAAATGCCAAGCAGATTTGCGCACTGGTAAACGAAGCCTATATGATGTAAGCGCCTATTCGTTTAACCATACGTTAGCAGTGCTTAGCTTCACACAAACCCACTTAAAGCCAATTTAAAGCTCTTTAATCACCCTGTCTCCATCAGCTCTTGTTCTGCCCAGGAAAAAAAAAAGTTGCCCATGCAGGTCTTGAACTAAGGATGCTGTATACTATAGTCACAGCACTTAACCACTCACTTAAAGCCAATTTAAAATGGTTTAATCACCGTGTCTCCATCAGCTCTTGTTCCGCCCAGGAAAAAAAATAAACAGCCCATGCAAGTCTTGAACCAAGGACACTGTATACTATAGTCACAGCACTTAACCACTAAGCCGTCTGAGCTATCAGAATGTCTGTTGGTTTTTCAAATATATCATTCAGTGCACATACTAAATAGTAGTGAACAACTGCTTTGACTACTACAATTGTTTAGTTTTTGTAAGTGAAAATAGTGTTGAATCAGTCATGTTCTTATATGTAAATATACACATTTCAGATTAATATGGTGGGATACATCTGAGAAGGTGTATATACAATACTCATGTTTACACAAAAATTATATATGTATATATATATATATATATATATATATATATATATATATATATATATATATATATAAATTATATATATATATATATATATATATATATATACATATTCATACACGCACACACAAACACACACACACACACACACACACACACACACACACACACATATATATATATATATATATATATATATATATATATATATATATTTCCATCTCTCTCTCTCTCTATGTATATATATATATATCTATCTATATATATATATATATATATATATATATATATATATATATATATATATATGTAACATATGCCCATTACATGTAGTAGAGTCATACCTCAGCATCATAACTCTCATTCTCTTAGTGTCTTAGTGCAAGGGAACGTAATGTATGTATTGCAGTTATAAATATAGAATGTTGCTAGAGTGACAGGGGTTGTGTCATTTTGTCAACATACATGTTGTGAAGGAAGGCTCTTTTGAAACTGACATGTATGCCATTAGTTCCTGAAAGACATCATAAAATCATCATAGTGAAGTACCACACAAATCACAGTAATGATCCAGTGGAATACAGAAGAAATATTAGGAATAAACCTGGACAGTCTGAAACAATCTGGTCAATCAGGAGGTATACACAGAACTCCTTAGTGCAAGAAATGTGGAACAAGCCTAAAAAAAGGGATGTTTAGCGCCATGGAAATGAGGATATATTGCACATACTGGACTAGATAAGCTCACACAGTTGATGCATTTACACCCTCCTGTCTGTCCTAACACATGTTAACTGGAGGAGCAGAGGTCCCAAGCCACATACTTCCCACTAGTTAATGACGTACATCTTCACAGCAGCCCACTGCTTTGTCAGCAACACACAACATGTATGGTGGCCAGGCACCAGTACATCTGACAAATATCTGGACATAACATCACACTAGGGTAAATACACTGAGCTGCTAGGCATGTCACTAAGCACTGTCTACACTACAGGCAGACTGCGACAACACTAACCCAATTTACCTATGGGGGAATACATTTGTAATTGCAAATATAGCAGGCACTACAGGCATGTGACAGAACAGAGTAACAGACACCAGTGTGAAAATGCATACCCACAACCAATCTCAACACAGTCACAGTTACATAATGGTAAGCCTAAGTAATAGCACAGTATATGGAATGTGTGAACAACAGTCATCATCATGTTTTCCACTCACACACTATCCCTACATATACTGGCCCAATTCACAGTGTAGTCTGATGCCCGACTGTGGCATGGGACATGTCTCAGTCTGGTCCTACAAACATATAGACTAATAGGTTATAAGAAATTGGAGCAGAATGCAATGTCGGATAGAACAGGATCAAGAACACTGGCATCTACCCCAATCTGTACACAGGCCAAATAACATAATCACAATACACGGCTACATAATACAGACAGTCTGTCAACAATCACCAGAATTAGACAGACCTCACTACTGTACAGACTACAACAGAATGTCCAGGTTTTGTCCTCAAATATTAGGCCTCCTATATTTTACATGTCTGGCAGTCTGATGTATCACTGGCTTGATATCAGGAATTATGTCAGTAAATAATAGTATATTGTACATATCCATCTCTTACTGTATGACGTATGAACAAAGGGTGACAGACTTGGGGGACAGAGGCATAATCACAGGGCCACTATTGACATATTGCAGTAATAAACTGAGAACATTGCCGGTGTAACAGGGTTTGTTGTGACATATCTCTTCTGAGGGATATGACATCAGTAACACACATAGATGTTACAATTTACTGACTACAATCATCAGAGTATGCTACTGCATTTATAAAGACAGAAAATATGTGAGTAGCACACCAAATCTAAGACTCCAAACTCTGGCCAGTCTGCAGATTGCCCTACAGGTGAGAGTTTTCTCAACCACATAACACTGTCATGCCAGACTTTAAATCATGCAGAACAGCCATATCCACCCAAACCCTGTTAAACCAATATTACTTCAAATGTAGAACAGCAATACTTACATTCTGTCCCCATGTCTGGAACATCCCCCTCCAGTTTGTTGGCCTGTCTCCACAGTGTTTGTTGTAAGAGGTATGTCCAACTACTCTTTGTGATGCTGTTTGTCACACATCCACATGATGTCCTGCTCACAGTGAAGGAGAAGGGCCAGCACCCACATGCAGTGCTTAATTATAGGAGTGTGTTTCCATGAAATTGGCCATAGGAATGATACCACAGCTGTTCCACATGAAATTAGGTAGAGGACTCCAATTCTTGGACAGGCCATCAGCTGATCATGAGC
>NC_056733.1:1231772660-1231892660 GCF_019279795.1 Protopterus annectens
CAGATCTTAGGTTTTATTGACCTACATTTCAGTTTCAGACTTCTTACACTTCAGAACTAACATACAACTGCCAGACCTGTTGCAGTTTGTCTGTGTAGGTCAGGAGGGGGGCTGTTCACCATTGCCATCATTTGGAGGCCTTAGTCCAGCCTATCTTTATGGTCATGTGAGCCTCACTGACAGGCTTGTGTGTGTCCTATGGACACACATTTCGGCTACCACATGTACTGCAGTGGGATTTGTCACCTTGTCTAGTACTGCCTAGTGTGTTGACACCAGTATTTGTTAGGGATTTCATGCTGCCCATGTAGGTGTCCAGCATCTGCTGCCATCCCATTTAGCCACCCGATTCCCTTGCATGGTCACATCCATACCATAGATGCAGCTATCAGAGCATACTACTCCATTCAGTAATTGATAGGAAGAGTGACTTATCTTGTAGCTGGGCCGGTATTGAGGACAGTGCTGGAGGGCAGACTATGTTGGATGCACATAGTACACTGCCTATACATGGTAAAGCACATGTAGTGTCATGTTTGGCATCCCTTTTACTGTATGTGTGAGTCAGAGAGTGGTGTCATTCCCTGGGTCCCTACCTTGTCAGCATATGTGCTATGTGCTGCCTCTTTGCTAAGGCTTGTGCATACTGGGCATGCCTCCTTCTACCTACATGGGCAGGCTCAGGTGGTTCCTCCTCTGAGTCCCTCTGTGCCTGTGATGGCCTTGGCAATGGTGTTGGTCTTTCTGGCCTTGCCCCGTGCTGTTCATGCTGCAGCTGTTTCCGCAAGATCATATTGTGTAGCATGGCACATACTATGAACATTTGTGTACATGTAGCTGGCAAGTACTGCAAGGCTCCACCAGATATGCCCAGGCAGTGGAACCGTGACTTAAGCATCCCAAACACACACTCTATTATGATTCTGGTTTGTGCGTATGCCTCATTATGGAGTTCTTGTTTAGGTGTGTGTGCATTTCTGAGGGGTGTCATCAGCCATGGCTCCAGTGCGTAGCCAGCATCCCCCACTAGGTGGCCATATGGGATGTCCCCACTGGCAAATGACTGGTACAGCTGTGTCATATGCCAGATGTGGGAGTCATGATAGCTTCCAAGGCTGCCAGCCACACATTCAGGATCATGCCCTGGATATCGAACATGACCTGGAAGTTGATGAAGGGGAAGCCCTTGTGGTTTATGTAGACCCTACCCCGTTCATTGGGTGGTGCTTTGATATGGGGTCTATATCATATTGTCAAAGTTTTAAAACTTCGAAGTACTAAAGGTCAAACCTTAATGTTCGATGTTTTAAAACCTCGAAGCATATAACAGAGATTGCCATAGAGTGCGGGAAGGGAAGATTTCCCTTTACAGCAATATAGTGCGATCGCAAAGTTGGTATATTTAAGTAGCAGGGGTTGTGGGGGTGCAGAGGGGCTTGCCCCCCTGTATAGAGCATTTTTTTTGTTTTGGGTTTTAAATGGTTTTTTTTTTTTTTTTTTTTGGCATTCGAAGTTTTAAAACTTCAAACATTAAAGTTCGAACTTTAGTGCTTCGAAGTTTTAAAACTTCGACAATGTGATATAGACCCTTTGTTGTGTATGTGTGTGCAGTCTATAGCACCCACTACCTCAGGGTATTCTGCTATTTGGTGGAAGAGATGGATATTGCTGGTCAATGCCTCACGAGTGATGGGGAAATATATGTGCTCACTGGCATGTGCTGACATGGTATCCAGGAAATGGTGGAGTACCCTGGATGCTGATGCATGTGAGATCCCCATGATATCCCCAATTGCCCTTTGGAAGGTACCTGTGGCTAGTATTCTTAAGCCTACACATACCTTGGTATCCACTGTTGGTTCTGTGTGTGAGGCAGGGCCAGCACAGCTCAACAATTTGCTGTAGAATGTCTCTGTCCACCTTATAGCGCTCCACTATCTCCAGCTCATGTAAGCCCTGGTAGTTTACCCTCGGTCAGTACACTCTTCTCCTCCTCCTCACTGTGGGATGGTCATCAGCATTTACATACTCACCACCCTCAGCCTCTTGCACATATTGATGTATGAGAGCGACAGCAGCTCCTGTCATTTTGTTAGTTTTGTCAGGTAAAATTTCCCGGTGGTGTAGAGTCTGTGGGAAAAACCAGAGTGAAAGGAGTTTGCATAGTTTATAGTAGTATGCTGGGCTGGGCTGCTGCCTGTGTAATTGGCTGATTCTGATACATTTCACCTGCCAGCTATGGTAGTTCTCCTTGATTTCCTTCCTACTGCTGTTTTCCCTTCCCATTGCCTTCCCATTTAACCCCCAATGTGCACCGCACATACCCAGTGCTCACATGTGAACTGAGCTATTTTCTGTTTTTTTTTTTCTTTTTGTTTAAAACATGGTGCGTGCCATGCATACCCATTTAAGTAGGGAACACAGTGATCAACAATGTGAGACACACCCTGTTCCTTAGCTGTGCTTAGCTAAGAGCAAACACAGGCCGCAGGGCTCCAATAAGTTTACACCAAGCATGACACACCCCCTACCAAAGTCATCCTCTTGTCCTGCCTACATGGTTCCCTATTCCTGCACCTGCACAATTAGGTGCAGGCTTCCAGTAGGTAGAAATATGTTATTCAGTATAGGTCCCTTCATTTGTATACCCCAGTGTGCAGGTCCATAGTTACAATTCCCAAGCACACCCTTTCCCCTTGGCAACCAGTGCTCCCTTGTCTTGTTTACATTCTGCCTGCCATTGACTATAATAGCAGAATGCATATTTCTGTTAAATGGCAGTTTTTCCCTTTTTTTTTTTTCGGCACCCCCATGTTTGCGCGCTGCTGCCCTTAGCTTAAATGGCTGAGACTGGCCAAAAAAAAATAAAAGTTTTATTTTTACAAAAATGATGTTGCTTTTAATGCCAATGACCACATATTTGGCCATTGGCTTGTCTGTCCTATATAATACAAGCTTTTCTTGAGCTGTCATGCCTACATTTTGTCAGATGCAAACATGTATTCCACTACTAGCTGAATACAGTTTTGCACTGACACTGTTCTTATACGGAATCTGTTCAGCTTGCTGTATCATAAAATCACCTTATTTGCATGTTTTTTCACCAGCAAATGAGGTGATCTGCATATTGAACAGAATTCCATACAGGAACAGTATAGGACCACTCGTGCACGTGAAAATGGCCCCATCCTGGATCGCATGGCAGCCATATTGCATGCAGGAGTGGCTATACTGTTCCTGCATGGAATATGGCCATTCGTGAATCTGGCCGAACGTTTTTTTCTGTCTGCTGTATTTACTGTAACTGGCGCTTTTCTCCCTGGGCCTCCACTGAAAAGGGACCTGTGTCTTGTCAGACTTTCCTGGTAAATAAATGTAAAATAAATAAAAATAAATAAAAAAAAATCCCTTTGCAACAGATCCATCTTATTCAGAAACAACAGCGGCGTGTTTCTTTGTTAACATATAAAATGTGAAAACTCTTTCTCTTTTAGCTTAATTTTTATTACTGAAAATGAAATAACTGTTTTCTAGATTTTATTACTTTGACTAAAAACTTAAAGATTATCCTGGCTTCATGTCCCATATGACTGAATTGTTTAAAAATAAACCTTTATAATTTTGTTTATATGTATCTTTTACAGCAAAACACTGCCACCAAGTTTCCATTTGTCACTGATTAAGTAAATAAATTAAATTCCCATTGGCTGGGCAACTGCCACAAAGAGAAAGTTTTTATCTGTGAGATATATATAATAGCTCAATACTGAAATTGAAAATTTATAAAAATTAGGGATGGGAATGAAAGAATAGACAAAAAAATAGAATTCCAGTAACAGGTTAGGGGTATTACAGTTAATCATGTTGCACTACATGATAGCAGGAAACATTTTACAATGAAAAATCTCATGTTTGTGTTGATGACATTGGAACTAGTTCTTCTCACAGATGCTGTGCTTTGTGTTTGGGTTGTGAGACTCAATGAACAGAATAAGCATGATCTTTTATGTTCATTTTAGACATTTTCTTTCTTTCCCCTTTGGCATTAAAGTTAGTCTATATGTCTATATAAGTATTTTACTGATTGTCTAATGTGCTCATAGTGAAGCACATTACATCATTACAAGCACATTGACAGTACACATTAGTCATATGTACTACTAACCCAAGACCTAAAAATATCTCTGTTCCTAACCTCTCTCTATACATTAGGGTACATCACTAAACAAAATACATACATACAAGCACTGCACACATACCAGTACCCTACCCAACCATGTCAACACATCTATTCCTATATATATATATATATATATATATATATATATATATATATATATATATATATATATTTATGCGCGTGTGTGTGTGTGTGTGTGTGTGTGTGTGTGTGTGTGTGTGTGTGTGTGTGAGTGTGTGTGTGTGTGTGTGTGTGTGTGTGTGTGTGTGTGTGTGTGTGTGCGCGTATGTGTGTGCGGTGTGTGTGTGAGTGGATATACTTTGATCGACAAATCAACAAGGTTGATGGCAACAATGTCAACCACAAAAGGTTGACAACTGAAATGTTGACACATTATGATGCATGCACTGAGAAAGAATCTTGGCACATGCAAACAAAAAATAATATTATTGCAGAGGGGCAAGCCCCCCTATGGGGGAGGGGGCTGTGCCTTCAACACCCCCTTGCTAATTATATATACCAGTTCCGAGATTATACAGTCCCCTGGGAAAGTGAATATTCCCCAACCAGGGGATTGTCAGTCTAGAGTACTTGTCAACCATCTGCATTTGTTGACCAAATGTGTTTGATTAAACAGATGTGAACCACCTAGTATTTTGACTTTTCCAGAGACCTTTTCATGCATGACTTAGACTCAGAGGCAATAAAAAAGGCAAGCAAACTAAACTTATGCACTATAAATATGATAGAATGTTAAGTTTACATAACTGCCAATGTTTAGAAAGTTCATGTACCGTTATTATAGTTTTTATAAAGTAGAATGTTACTCATTTCTTACACATTTCTAATAAAGCAACAAGTCATATTAGGTTTTATCAGTTTAAATGGGTTTCAATACAGTTTGGCTACATGAAATTGCTTCTTTGAGGTTTAAAACTGAATATCCATAAAAAAAAGTCAGTAAAATAAAAGAGAGATTTGCAGAGATAGACCTGGAGACTAAGAGGAGAAGATAGGAGTAAGAAGAGTTAGAGGACAATGGAAAACAAATGAGAGACCGTAAGCATTTTTAGAATCCTAAACCTTTTAAATAGATTATCCATTATTTCTCATTTACATGCAACTTCATAGAAGAGATACTCAGAAAGCAGTTTCTTAAACTTGATAAGAGTGTCTAGATGCCTTCTTTCAGCTGGTAGTTTGTTCCGGAGAGTTTGGCCTGTTCATGAGAAGCTGTTTGACCAATGATTATTTTAAATGAGGGATGGCTGAGTGGTATAAAGTTATCCTCTGAATTATTTAGGGAGTAGGACTGTTCCTTGATTGGGAGTTTTCTTGACAAAAGGGAGCAGAAGTAATCACTTAGAATTTTGTATAGGAAGCTTCATAGAATATAGAGTAATGGGTTGTGGGTAGCCAATTTAGGTCATTTATGAAGGCTGCGACAGCGACATAAACAGGAAGGGCAGATTTGACAATTTTATTCTGATTGACTTGTAGTCTTTAAATGATATAAGCAGAATGCAAAGAGAATATAGGAAGACAATAGTCTAGTCTAAGGAAAATGACATTACTGGCCAGTATTTTGCAGCCAGTAGGAGATAGTAGATGACATATTCTATAGCAGAGTTTTAGCTGTGAGAGAACTTTATTAAAGATATCAGTGTAGGTTGTAACACTTAATGTAGGGTCAAGGGTTTGGTGTAAGTATTTGTACTCAGTTAATAAAGGAATATCATGGTTGTTATTGTCTGAGATAGTAAGGACAAGCTCCAATAGAAACCCAGCCAAGGTAATTTTCAGTGTGTGATATCTTAAACCCTCTATAATGGAGGCCCATGGGATAAATGCAAATCACCCTTTAAGGACTTCAAATATTCAGCTACATGGCTTCTGAATGTGTGTGACTTTTTTTGTTTGTTTTTACTTTTTAAGTCTTTATGATTACATTCAGGCCAATAAAACCAAATCTCACTAGTTGTGGTCATGGGTCTATATTATGAAAGCGAAAAAACCTATGAGCAAATACCAAAATATCGACCCCTATACCGCGAAACACAAAAAACCAGAACGCACTAAACAGCGAAAAAAAAAAACAAACTGTCATAGTCGGCCAACCCCACCACTACCTATATAATACCTTCCCAAATAAAATAAATAAACCACATACATACACTAACCAAACCCTACTTCTAACCTAAAGTAAAGCACAAAACCCTACTTCTTACCTGACACTAAACTCCACATACACAACTAACTATACACTTTCCTTAACCCCTCCCTAACCCTAAGATCTGTCACTACCACAAACTTCCCCTACAGACATACACCCAAACAAAACAAATAATCCACATACATACATTTAACAAAACCATACCTCCAACACTACTAAACCCCACATATAAAACTATCTATGCACTATTCTTAACCCCTCCCTAACCCTAAGGTCCGTAACTACTGCACATTTCCCCTACGAAAATATACACAAACAAAATAAATAACCTACATACATACATTTAACAAAACCCTACCTCTAACCCTACACTAAATCTAACATACATTACTTATCTAAGCACTTACCTTAACCCGCACCCTATCGTAAACTCTGTAACTATCCAACACTTACCTTATGCAGCTAATCCAGAGACAGGCCAACCATGGAAATTCAATATTTTCATTTTTGTGGTTTTCGACTTTTGCTCTAAGTCCACGTCACGCTATATGGTTTGATGTTTACGTATTCACGTAAACATCTTTTCGCTCTCATAATATAGACCCTGTGGTCATGCATATCTTGACCTTTTGAATGGTCTTATCAGCACAGCATAAGTGGATAGTTTAGCTATAATTCAGAATCCAGGATCTTTAAACCAAGCTGATGCCCATAAAGATTAAGGTTTCTGCAAAATATTCCAACTAACATCCCAACCAATGGGCAAAAAGGTCGACAAACTATTCAATAAAAACTGCAAGATAAACTCAGCCAAGTTGCAGTTTCCACTGTGGGATACCTTAAACCTCCTATAACTGGCTTCTGAATGTCCATGACTTTTTTTTTTTTTTTGTTACTTTTTAAGTCTTTATGGTTACGTTCAAGCCAGTAAAGCCAAACTCCACTAGCCTAGCTGTAGACATGCATAGCCAAACTACCCACTTATGCTGTGCTGATAAGATCCATTCATCCAGGCTCTATTTATTACTTTCTATTTTTCCCCCTATGCTGTAATAACATATTCATACATTTTTGTTCACTGTTATTTAACTATACTTCTGTACAGATTCCTCACAATGTTATTTGCAAGTTTTCTTCTGTGAGTGCAATTAAGTTGCATTGACTGTATTGTGTACTATTTCATATTGCTTTTAGCCTACTTAGTTACATGTTCAGTGTTAGAAGTTCCTAACTCTATTCTGTATTTTCTGTGATGTATCACTTATTCTATAGGTTCATAGGTTGGTACTAGGCTATCGGCCCTAGGGCCTATACAAGCCTAGCCATAACAATACCCTGGCTATTTCTTCCCACACTACTTACTTCCCTGGACCCCTGTCTATCTGGGTGACTGACGTGATCCCCGGGGATCATATACTGTATGATTATATTGTAACTTGTGGAGCTTTTCTCCCCGGGTCTCCACTGGAAATGGGCTCCTAGCCCAGTCGGACACCACCCAGTTAACAAATGCAATAAATAAATAAAACTATTTCTAAAGCCATGCTGTGTATCAGATAGAAACCCATAGCTATTAAAGAACTGTTTTTGAAAAATGTTTTGCAAGAGACCGAAGAGTGGAGATAGGTTAATAGTCTTTATGGGTTTGGCCTGGGGTACCGCAGGACCTACGGAAGGCAAAGTGGAGTAGAGTGAAGGTAGAGGTGGAGGGTATCAAGTTCTTTAATATTTTAATTTCATGATAAGAAACTGTTTGAAGTGGACGGTGACTGTACACTCTATGAGAATGTAGATTTGAACTTGAGGGTTACTTTCAGTAGTTTGTGGATTAGAGCTAGGGTTTAGAAATACGTTAGTGATGATTTCAATGGAAAAGAATAGAAAGCTTCTATGATCTTCACAGGAATTAATGTTAGAATGAATAGGAACATTTGGGGAATATGTGTGATTTTAAAAAAAATGTGCATATAATTATAAGATTGATAACAATGAAATAGCAAATGTTGGGACAAATAAGGACTTTTGCACAGTAGTGGATAAAATGTAATGTTAATTTGCACGTGGAATATTTGCTAAAGGAATGTAGCAGGACTCCAGGCAGTATTAAGCACTTCCTAACATCTAAAAGCCCAAACACAATTAAATGTGTCTATTCACCTTAAACTAGAATACAAGAACACTGTGTTGTAGCCAGCATCTGAACAGAAAGTTAGACAGCACGGAGGAGTAAAATGAAGATTAACTCTAATTATTTAGGGACTTAAGACAGTCCCTTATAATGACAGGTTACAAGACATGAACCTTTACTTAGCTGATTATAGAATAATAAGGGAGACGTTAATAACTGTATACAAAAGATAGAATGATGCTTACCTTTGGCAATGCATGAATGTATGGAGAAGTAGTAGAAATAATTCATGCAATTTGCTAAGAACTTTTTTTCAGGAATAAAACAACTGTCAGGTGAGTCTCTGAATTTGTGGTTGAGGCTTGGAACCAGCTTCCATGAGAAGTTAGAAAAAGTGAAAGCCTAACACCCTTTAAAAGTAGGATAGATGCTATACACAGCACTGAGAGATTTGAAATTTTCCAGTCTAAAGGACCTTTAACCTGCATTTGACATTTTTCTATTTGTGCTTGTATTTGTAAATGCAGGTAGGGTAGTAGGAAAGTGTCATTTTTTTCTATGTTTCTGGGGGATGTCATAATCAATCAATCAATCAATCAATCAATTAATTAATTAATTATCTTCTTTATATGATTACTGCTAAGTTATAAATTGTAGTAGGGGGTTGAACAATCAAGTCTGAGTGCTTAAAAATCATAAAAATATAAAATTTAAAACTTTTCTTTTTTCCACCCTCACATGGAGAACCGCTCCTCCCACATTCCCTGCAATGTTTATATAGTAACTCCAAGTTCACAGTACAGTTGAAAAAGGGCAAATTCCCATTCCCCGGTATACCATGATCTAGCATAACCAAATACCATCAAAGTATGAAAAGTTAATTTTCAAGTTATTTTGCTGTTATTTCAACGGACTGAACTTTTGATAGTTCTAGCCACTGCTGCAATATATATATATATATATATATATGGGTCTACTTCACATGGTCAACAGGCCATATGATCTACACTCATTTGGTCGACAGTTCATTTGGTCGACAAGCATTGTATGTGGGGGGCTTCACCCCCCACACCCCCCAATGTGGGGGCTGTGCCCCCCACCCCCCCATAACTATATATATCAACTCCAGAGTCGCACAACATTGGGGAGGGGGGGGAAATCTGCTTGTCGACCAAATGAACTGTCGACCAAATGAGTGTCGATCATATGGCCTGTCGACCATCTCAGGTAGACCCATAGAGATATATATATATATATATATATATATATATCTATATATATATATATATATATATATATATATATACACTCCACATGTAATCCAGCACTATAAACTCAATGCCATAAAAAAAGCTTGATTCGGCATAAATCCACAATGTACCACAATGATTCATGATAATCCATCCTTGTTTTATTCCAAAATGTAATATATCCACAAAAAAAATGTTCAAACAGTGACAAAAGACAGCAGAAAGCAGTGCTGCTAACTGAACCAGGCCTCTTACTCACCAATCCCTGGCTGGGAACAGGAAAGACAGACCGGTTTTGCTCTTTGTTGTCTTCAGTGTGCTTTCTGCTGTCTTTTGTCACTGTTTGAACATTTTTTTGTGGATATATTATATTTTGGAATAAAACAATGGATTATCATGGATCATTGTAGTACATTGATAGGTGATCTGCTGTGGCAACCCCTAACTGGGAAAAGCTGAAAGAAGAAGAAGATTGTGGTACACTGTGGACTTATGTTGAATCAAACATTTATATGGCATTGAGTTTACAGTGCTGGATTACATTTGGAGTGTTTGTTCTTATCCGTTTGCACTGCTTTCTGGAGTGTGCACCATAACTGTTGGAAGTGTATATATATATATATATATATATATAAATATATATATATATATATATATATATATATATATATATATATTACTTTTTGAACATTTTGTTGAACGGTTAGTGCCTCTAGGCTAATGGCCTAGGTCATTTTTATACTGACTAAGGAAAAAGTTGGACACTAGGGAACTCCCCCTACTCTTTTCACTAAGTGCTGTGAGATATTTTACATCCACCTAAGCTACCACCATCTCTGGCAGACCTCATCTGAATGACTGTACAATTCAGGAATGCAGCACACTCCCTCCCATGTTGAAGTGCACAGTCAGTCTTGTGAAATGAATCCAACTAGTTGGTGTAGGAATAGAACCACAACCTTTAGCAGAAAAGAAATGTGTGCTGATATATATATATATATATATATATATATATATATATATATATATATATGTCTACTTCAGATGATCGAAGTTTCAAAACATTGAACATCATATGGTCAAAGAGCAGATGACTGAAGTTTTAAAACTTTGAATGTTCTGAATGGAGATCAGCATACAGTGCGGAATGGGAAATTTACCATTTTTCTCACTGTAATGTGATCTTGGAGTTGTTATATTTAAGTAGTAGGGGGTTTGAGTGGGTGCAGGGGAGCTTGCCCCCCCCCCCCTGCAAAAACATAAAAGAAGACTTTTTTGGTTTTAGTTTTTTTTTGTTTTTTTTAATTTGATGTTCGATGTTTCAAAACTTTGATCATCTGGTCTTCGATTATATGACTTTCGATGTTTTGAAACTGTGATCATCTGAAGTAGACATAAATATATGTATATATATATATATATATATATATATATATATATATATATATATATATATATGGGATCCGTACTATTGAGAGACCGAAAGTGAAATGGCTGAGCACACTTTCGCAAACATGTGGTTAAGTAAGGGTGAAAATGTGGGGAGATGGCTGTTGTTGATATCATAGCACAGTGGGGATAAGGGAATATTCCCTTTTCCCCACTGCAATGCGTTCTCGGAGTGAGAATATAAACATAGGGGAGGGTGCAGGGGGCTTGCTCCCCTGTGTAAATGTAAGTTCTGGGGTTTTTTTCGATTTTTTTTAACACACTTTAGCGAAAGTGATATATATATATTGTTCAATACATCTTGTCATATATTCTTCACATTTTAAGGTTAATAGTTCCTACTATCAAATGTTTTGCAGTCCTTCATTTCCCAAGTTATCAAACCACATTCAGCTGAGCTGAAAACCCACTGAATCTAAAGAAATTTAATAAGAGGTTTTATGACCCCCCCCGCCCCTCCAAATGTGAAGGAATGCAAATGCAAAGCCTCTGCAAGGGAAGGAAGGAGATAGGATTTCCCCCATATAAAATATCGTCATTACCTAACCTGTTCTTTCTTTTAAGTTGGACTAACATGTTTTATCATGCTTGTGGTTCATATAGTGAATAATATTTGGAAATGTATTCCTCATAGGCTCTAATTTTTCCACATAATAGGGTTTCATGCAATATCATCTGCACTCAGCAAACAAAGAACAGTAGGCAGTGGGTGATCTGGCTACATCCAGTCTAAATCAAAATACCCATTGAAAAGTTTGAATATAATGAGGACAAAGACACTCTTCTCTTTTTACCTTAGTCTCACCACTGTAACATTCAAGTGCATTCTGTATATGAAGTTAACTTTGTGGAACAAAATAAATCAGTATTTTTTTTTTTCTCTACAAGATATGTCAGAATGCTTAAGCAATAAGAAACAGAAAAATATATCCAAAGTGTGCCATTTTGTTTATTTTGTAAACTTAAAAATCACTTAAAATTAGGATGAAAAATTAACCCCTTTCATATTTTTTTCACCTTCTAGTGTACTACAGATTTATTTATTTATTCATTAGTTTATTTTTGTGCTTTGTTGACTGAGTTGATATCACTACCCTCCTGCCACTTTTTATCGAAGAGCTGAGGATGTATTCATATTAACTACAGGAAAATTGTTGTCCAGGGCACATGATAAATTCCACCACACATTTTGATAAGTGTTGAGGGATCTTTTATATCCACCTGAGTTACCATCAGCCTATCATATTTGGTCTTGTTTTAACACTTCTTCTGAAGTATAGCACACTCAGGAGAGTAGTACACCCCTTTATGTTGCATTAGCAGTTGATGTCTTATAATATACATTTGCCTAATTTTCTTTGAATGAGGTTGAACAATAGACCTGGGACTAACAACATGTTTGTGTACTTTCCTTTATGTTCAATACTGGATACATTCTACTACTTCATTGCAGACCATTGTAGAGGAGATGCACAGTATTTTTGATAAGTTATAATACTCTGCATGCTTTTCTTTCATAACTAGATGAAAGTCACTAACTGCAGAACACAGAAGAAAGAAAAAAACGCTTGGTAGAGAAATCCACTTTATATAACAAAACAAAGCTTTCGGGTAGAACCCTTTGTCAATACTAATACATAGACATCACATTATCACAGTTTAAATACAGGTTAACAGTCACATGACTAGCAGCCCAATAAAATCATGTGACAGCATTAATATAATTAATACAAAAAAAACCCCATAATCAAATAACAATACAGTAATAAAAATAAACAAAGGTTTTCTGAACCATAAGACATATTGGTACGCCTTCCATGCAACATTAAAACATTAAAAACATATTTCATAATTTAGTATGCTGTGTCTTAACCAGTATCGGTTTAAGACTAACCATACTGTTTAAACCTGGAAAAGAATCAGAAGCAAGTCTCAGAATCCATTCATACTCCTTAATTTCCAGGTAATTATTCTTGTCACCGCCTCTAGGTGTAGGATAAACAACATCAATGACCCTAAATATAAACCTATGTTCACTACCATAAGTAAATATATGTTTATATAGAGCATTCTTATCATAACATCTCCTAATTTCTGATTTATGTTCAGTAATACGCTCTTTTAATTTACGAGTGGTCTTCCCTACATAGAAGGAAGAACATGAGACACAAGTAGCCAAATAAACCACAAAAGATGAGACACAGGTCGCAGATACTTTGAACCTATAAATTTTACCACTAGTGGGATGTACAAATACACTGCTATCGCTGTTCATAATATCAGCACAACAGACACAATTAAAGCACTTAAAAGTGCCTAAGTTTGCTGAGGTGGGCATGGGCAAAGATCTAGTGAAATCTTTGGAACATAACATACTTTTTATAGTTCTCATGTTTCTATATGCAAAAGCGATAGCAGTGTATTTGTACATCCCACTAGTGGTAAAATGTATAGGTTCAAAGTATCTGCGACCTGTGTCTCATCTTTTGTGGTTTATTTGGCTACTTGTGTCTCGTGTTCTTCCTTCTACGTAGGGAAGACCACTCCTAAATTAAAAGAGCGTATTACTGAACATAAATCAGAAATTAGGAGATGTTATGATAAGAATGCTCTATATAAACATATATTTACTTATGGTAGTGAACATAGGTTTATGTTTAGGGTCATTGATGTTGTTTATCCTACACCTAGAGGCGGTGACAAGAATAATTACCTGGAAATTAAGGAGTATGAATGGATTCTGAGACTTGCTTCTGATTCTTTTCCAGGTTTAAACAGTATGGTTAGTCTTAAACCCATACTGGTTAAGATACAGCATACTAAATTATGAAATATGTTTTTAATGTTTTAATGTTGCATGGAAGGTGTACCAATATGTCTTATGGTTCAGAAAGCCTTTGTTTATTTTTATTACTGTATTGTTATTTGATTATGTTTTATATTTTTGTATTAATTATATTAATGCTGTCACATGATTTTATTGGGCTGCTAGTCATGTGACTGTTGACCTGTATTTAAACTGTGATAATGTGATGTCTATGTATTAGTATTGACAAAGGGTTCTACCCGAAAGCTTTGCTTTGTTATATAAAGTGGATTTCTCTACCAAGTGTTTTTTTTTCTTTCTTTCATAACTGCCATAAATTTCCCATCAGGTCTATTATGAGGTTAAAAAGTTATGTTCAAAGTTGCTTTTAACTTATATTATAATGTGAAGTACATCCATCCAGTCAGCCTTTTGAATGCAGTGCTTGGTGTACTACAAAAAAGTTTTTCCTTTAAGTAACATAAGTGTGACGCACTAGCCACAGTTTCCCTTCATCAGTAACTGCACATTATTTTTACTGTACCAACATCATAAAATTTCTGAGGAGCCTTTACTACTTGAAACCCTTTGCAGCAGTACTGTAGATTATGTTGAGTACATAGCGTGAGTCTGTAATAAAGTACAATGTTGTATTTCATTTGCAGGTAGAATTGGTTTATTAATCATGTTACAACCTAGGTGGTTATACTTTATAAACAAGGAATTAATTCAGACAGACTTTTGTTTGAAGAGTATAGATTTTTTTTTATGAGAGGGCATTCTCTCAGAATTCTTTGAATTAACATAGTAACTGAAGTGTATGATTTAGACAAAAAAAACACCTTACCCTATAGTGGTAAATATACTGCTGAACATACATAAGTTGAACTTTTTAAGTTGACTTTAATGTAGACATAATTATTGCTTTATCCTTAGGTGATGTAACAAACATTTGAATGTTCATTCTTAGAATAACATTGTGACATCAACATAGTTTCAAGACTGCTAGAGCTTTTCAAAACTTTCATAAAGAAATATAAAGGCAGGCTGTTATGTTCGCTATGACTTTAGTCATTATACACAAAGGATAATATAATGCATTATTTTACATTCTCTTTGTTTTTGAATGACATAGAGTGAGAAGAAAGAATGGAAAATATAAGTTAGAAGCAGGTAAATTGGAGTCTATTAGTGTCAAAAATGTATATGACTACTGGGTACTTACGTATTATCGCAACCAGATTTTCGCGGTTGCAAAATTCGCATCCTAGAATCAAAATGAGTGCAGGACACTGTAACATGTTATTCTAAGACCACTACTCAAATTTTAAATTTGTACACTTCTACAAAAAAATTATTGAAGAGCGGAGGCTGATGAGTTCAAAAGACAGCCGTCCCTTTACTTTTTCTGCTGCTCTTGTTTATTTAATCTCAGCACAGTGTAACGCAAACTACATTGATTTGATGTCAGATAGGAACAGGACACGCTCATGGCACTTTATTCAACATTTTCCTGTAACTTTCTTTTGAATACAAACCAGCTATGGAAACACACCTTTTGTAAGCATGTTTGTGTCACTTAACGGGAAACAGTAGCCCTGTCAAATGTGTCCATTACAGTTCATTTCTGGATAACATGCAGCAGAGGACAGAAGCAAGTAATGTAATGAACTACATTTGACAGGGCATAATAAAACAAGGGGATTGTAGCCTGTGTTGAGCCAAAGCCTCTTAGTCAGGATTGCAGTGCTGTAAAACCACAAAAAAAAAAAAAAACTTTAAAAATAAGACATGAAAGCACAGAAGATAAACAGCTTCCGTGCCTTATTTCAGCCCTACATAGAGTCACAGCAAAATAAAAGCTTTACAAATGCACACGTAAATAAACACATTAATGAAAAGCCTGAGTACCTGGTGTTAGAGGTATGCCTTAACTAAGTCTTAGTCTCTGTTATGGCAGTAAATGACGGAACCCAGAAGGTGGAATTGCGCCAGAACCGAGGTGATAGGACAGTGATTTGGACTTTAAATAACCCTTGCCAGTGGAGGATAAACACCTTTCAGCATAACATTAGGAAGTAGGACAACTTCCAAATCTGGTTGCGATAATACGTAAGTACCGACTATTTTAACTAAATCATTACAAATGTATGACAATATCAGATCAGATCTGAAGAGGCTAAAGATATATTTATATAAGGAGGTCATCAGAAAAAAATGCTTTCTAAAATAGTCAAGGTCTGAAGGCTTCACTAAGCATGAGAAACAACAAAAACAAGTAAAATCTCAGATATGTTAACAAAGGTGATGGTATAAAATCAAACCATTTTCTTTTTGTACATGGATTATCCCTAAACACAAGTACACTGGTGAATGACCCCACATAATTATATGAATATGATCATTCTATAATATTGTTATACAGCTGAAAAGACTAATCTAAGATACCCCTGTTGGTACAAGTCATGGTAGATATTGAAGGATATTTTACAAAAGAACATAAATTTTGATGTTGACAGGAGTCTTTATTGCAACCATCAGACAGAAGATTTTAATTTATTTTATTTTTATTTTACATTTGTTTACCGGGCTAGTCCGACTGGATATATTTCCATTTTCAGCAGAGGCCTGGGGAGAAATGCTCCACATTAAAGTTAATACAAACAAGTCATTACATAAAAAAAGCAAGTAGTTAGTAAGAATACAAACAGAAATAAGGTTCAATCTAAAATATACTAGTAGGAAATTTATACTAGGAAGGACATTTACTTTTATTTACAGTAAAAGAATAGGGGAGTTATACTTTAGTAAAACATTCATGAAGAGTATAATTGCATAAGCAATTATAAACCATACAACCATACAACGTTCTAAATTAATTTGTATCAGAGGCTAATTAACAAAGATGTTTTTGAGATAGTCTTCTGAAGGGAGTGAGTGAACAGAGGTAAGAGAGGGTGTATAAGATTAGTCAGGATTGATGCCTGGGCATAGCCAGAGTGTTTTTAGGTGTTGTTTGAGCTTTTGTTTAAAGAGGAAGGGTGATGATGTAATAGTTAGAGTGGTAGGTAGTAGATTCCAGTATTTACCTATGGTGTTGGAGAATAGAGAATCACCTGCAATGTTATTGGACTTAGCTTCACAAGGAGTTTATTAGAGGGGCGTAGTGAATTTAGATTAGAATAGGGAGAAATAAGGTCAGAAAGTATAGGGGTATTTTTTGGTTGGTGAAATATCCTGTGAACAAAGGTAAGTTGGGAGAGTAGTAGTGTATTTTTCAGTTCTAGCCAGTTTAGTTGTAGTAAATTCTGGCAGTGGTGAGTTCTAAATGAGTTTCCAGTAGCAAATCTGGCAATGCTATTGTATGCATTTGCTAGTTTAGTGAGGTTATTTTATTTAAGTTAGTGTACACGGGTGAGGCATAAAGAAGAGTAGAAGTAAGATGAGAGTGAGCGAGTGTAATTTTGGCCTGTGGAGTTAGAAAGGTATTAATTCTATATAAGGAGCCAAGTTTTCTATTTACGGTTTTAATAGTATTATTAATGTGGTTATCAAAAGTGAGGTTATTGTCAATTATAATACCTAACAATTTAGTGGTAGAGTCAGGGACTATATGTGTACCATTATTGGAAGTAATAGTAAAGTCTAAGAGGGGGACTTACTATTAGGTCTAAAAAGTAGGAGCTTGGTTTTATTAGCATTCAAAAGTAGGCAACGTTTCAAGAACCATGCCTCAACTGTGCTAAATATGTTCTGTGTTAGGGTCTGTAGTTCAGAGGAGGTATTTGCAGAGCATATGAGTGTTGAGTCGTCTGCATATTGAATACATGTAGCTTGAGGTATTGCTACATGTAAGTCATTTATGAATAAAGAGAAAAGGAGAGGACCTAGGATAGAACCTTGTGGTACTCCAAGAGAGACTGGCAGAAAGGATGAAAGTGTATTTTCCCAGAGAACAGCCTGTTGCCTGTTACTAAGGTAGGAAGTAAACCATTGATCAGTTTTGGTATCTAGAGAGAGAGATTCAAGGGTTTTTAAGAGCATATGGTGGTTTACCATGTCAAAGGCTTTTGACAGGTCTATGAAGAGTGCAGATGATAGGATACTATTATTGCGGTTTCTATTGATACACTCGGTAAAGGTAAACAAATGTAAAATAAATGAAAAATAAATAAAAAAATTAAAAAATTGTTTAAAAAATAAACAATGAATCAGCTAGAGAGAATTAACAAATCACAAAGGATTTTAGTGTGGCATGCCTCCTGCTTCTTGGTGTAGGTGGGATTAAACCCTTACCTCATTTACTTTATGTAACTAAAGTTGTGGTTACACAACTGTGGAGGAAGATAAATCACTATGAAAGGATTCAATTCATATTGATATTATAGCCATGATCGTACATTAACATTACATCAATTCCTTTTCCTGATATTTTCTTTATGCTGCTCAGATCTCTGAGGAATCCAAACATACCACAAAAAGACAAGGTGCATAAAAATGGCCACTTAACCAAGCCACAGCAATGTCCTTTGTATTTATTATCTTCAATATTCTTGCAACAATGTTAGATTCTATAATATTGAGGGACTCCAACACAATCCCAGTTTTAGCTAACATTTTTATACACACCATGGATGTACAAGATAGTGAATGCATATTAAATTGCTGCATATCTGCAATGATTAGTGTAAGGATTAACATTAGTGGTCTGCAAAAAGATAATTAAGATACTAGATCATTCTAAGATAATCTAATGGAAAAGGCAATCAAAAAAACAAAACAGTTCAGAAATTAACATGGTTAATATGCTACTCAAGTATGCATTAACATCATCAAAGTCATCCTTAGTGCATTTATGGAAACCTACCAATGAAATGGAGCTACTTGTTTGTTAATATAGGTGACATCTTACCAAACATGTCTGCTAACAATGTTACCAATAACTCATATTTATGTTCAGTAACAGTCTGCTTCTTTTCTGCTTCAGACCTTATCCAGCATAGCTGATAACACACTAGTCAAGTAATTCTTAACAGCAGTAATAAGTAGATCACTAATAAAGGCTTCTATCCCCAGGTTGTGGAAAGAAGTAGTGGGCACAGAACTGCATACAAATGATATATTCAGCCAATTAAATTACAGTGAAGCAGCTCTTCCCAACCTTTTACTGTCCTATTGCATGAACAACTGTACATTTATTCTCTAAGCACTAACAATAAGAGCATACAGCTATTCACTTTTTCTCATTTATTTATTTGTTAACTGAGTAAGTTAATTGGTCTTTGTTTGATTCCTTTCAATCTCAACTTGGCCATAAGGTTAAATGCAACATATATATCAGTTGTTTAGTGTACCAATCACCCTTCATATGTTTGGAATTTGGCAGAAACATTATAAACCATTACAAAGTCAACCGTAGGGGTTACAGGAGTAAATCCTGTATTTCGGCATGCAGTGGGTACCCCTGAATAAATATAATCAACTCCAATGTTTCATGACATTAGTGAAAAAAATCACTATTTAAGAGTTCTATCAATGAAGTAGAACTCAATAAGAAAGCCACTTACTCAAGTAACCAACTAAGGGAAATAATTCATGCTTATTATTCAAAGGATGCAGACTTAAGGTGCTGTTCTAGAATATTCTTAAACATTGTGTTCCATGCAGTAGAGCTGCCACTCAGAAGACTGGCATGCCAAAGCCATGTGTGATTGATACACACTTATACTTCATAGGTTCATAGGTTGTTACTAGGCTAATGACCACTAGAGGCCTTACAAGCATAGCCATACATCTCAAACCATCTAGGTCCCAAATATCATGGGAGTGGGCATATATGAGGGCAGATAGCCAAGGATTTGTAGGATGCGGTGTTAGAATAACACTTATCTTACTGACTGCCTCTCTCCAAAAGGTTTATGGTGGCCAGACCAGGAGATGTGAATTTTGAACTGAATTTATCAGCCAGTAGATTTGCTATGACACCCTTATCAGTGTAGGTGGTAACGTTCACCATCAGTTCAGAACACTGTTGTGTAGTACCTATAAGGTTCTGGATGTAGCTGAAAAAGGCCTTCTGATTGTCCTTAGCCTGCTAGGCTATTCTGACCTCATAGTTATTTGTTTCATTGTATCGACCTCTATTCAATGAAAGCTGAAAACATTGAACATGCAGAACAGCAAATTTTTTCCTAGGGAAAAAATTAATTGTTCCAAAACACACACACAGCACAAACACACCAAACAGCAATCCACACACAGACACCTAAAACCTTACACCTAACCCTAAACTATACACACACTATTAACTATCCACTTACCTTAACCCAAGCCCTAAGGTCCATCACTATCGCACACTCACATCATCCACTCCCTAACCCTAACTCACCTACCCCGCCCTAACCCTCATGTCCACACAATCGCACACTTACCTGACCCGCGCCCTAACCCTAACTCACCTAACCCACCGTAACCTTCACGTCTACACAATCACACACATACCTAACCCGCAACCTAACCCTAACTAATCTAACCCGCACTCAATCACACACTTACCTGAACCCAACCCATAACATTCCACCACAGCTCTGAAAATACTGAAGCAACAGAAACGGACAACCAAATTCTTTCTCTAGGAAAAAATTTGGTTTTCTGTTGCTTCGGTATTTTCAGCTTTTGCTGAATAGGGGTCGATATTAGAACATTCAAAGTTTTGAAACTTCGATTTTCTAATATAGACCCGCTGCCCCTATAGTGCCTTTTTTTAGTCAAGGTTCAACAAATTCACCACCATAACAGGTATAAGCAAGCAAAAACTGAGGGTAATGCTACTCATTTCTAGAAGTCTAAACCTCAAAATGCACTCACTCCAGGCACTCCTGAAAGTGGAGAACATTGATATCTGTGCAGTGACTGAGACCTGGTTCAAGGCTCCAGAGAGCACCCCTGCATTACCACGTTATAATTCATACCACACCTTTCATCCATCTAACCTGGACCAGAACACTAAAGGTGGTGGTGTGTCCATATTCATTAAGCATATCCACACCTCCAGGCTAGTTGCTCAGCATAATGCAGCAGAGATTATTTAAGTGCAACTAACTCTGGACAAAACTGGAATCCAAATTGTAGCTTGCTACAGGTCCCCCACCATGCCCCAGGATTCCCACTCCTCTTTTCTTGATATACTGGAAAATATTAGGGTCCAACCAAACACCCTAATAATGGGCAATTTCAACTACCCACCATTAACTGGGAAATCTTCTCATGTACCAGCTCCTTCACTCAACGCTTTCTGGAATTCATAAATTCCAATGACCTGAATCAACTTATCCACACCCCCACCAGGGGCAACAATATCCTAGACCTAGTCATTATCAACATGAGTAACCAGTGTTCCACACCTAAGGTCAACTCCTCATTGGTCAGACCTGAGCTTAACACCCTAGATATTCACATCCTGCCCCCACCCCCCATTAAGGAAACCACAGTAAAAAATTCTCCAAACCAAACTTCATGCTTCTTAAGACAGAAGTGGTGAACTTCATGACACCCATGCAGAAGGTTAATACAGTTACAACTTTTGAATCTTACACAAATGTGCTCTATAAGCACTTACATGAGTGCATGGATTGTGCTATCCCTAACAGAAGCAAGATGCTATCCTCCAAAAAAAGGTAGCCAATCTGGTGGTCCCCTGCCATAAACAAACACTACAATAGAAGGAAGAAACTGTTGCAAAAGACAGTAAAAATCCCAAAAGTGGAGGAGCTCCATGGTCAGCCTCAGTAAGAAGCTGAGATCCCTCATAAAATCCTTCAAAGCTAGTTATGAAAACAAAATTTCCACTGATTCTAAGGACAACCAGAAAGCATTCTATAGCTATGTCAAGAATCTCAATGGCAACACCCAAATCTGCTCTGAGTTACAGCACAATGGCACTAAATATACAGAACCAACTGATATTGCCAACATCCTGGCAGATAGGTTCAGTGCTAACTTTACCCCCCCTCACCCCCTAAAGGGCCCATATCTATACTGAAAGAATGCATAGTCCCTGTAATCACAACTACCCAGGTAAAAACTGCACTCTCTAAAGCCAAGAACACAGCATTCTTGAGATCAAACAACATCCCAGGCCGCATTTTACAGGAACTTCAGAACAAACTGGCTCCCCACTTAAGTACCATGTTCAGTCATAGCCTCACTTCGGGCTTTGTGCCCACTGAATGATGCACAGCAACAGTTATCCCAGTCCACAAAGGGGGAGCCACCACAGACCCCGGGAACTATAGCCCTATTAGTCTGATGAGTCAGGACATTGGTAACATCCAAACTCTGAACCCCACCCAGTTTGGGTTTGTGAAAGGCAGATCATGTCTCCTAAACCTGATTGATTTCTTTGAAGCAGGCACCAAAGACGTAGGTGAAGGTAAGGTGGTTCACACAGGATATCTTGACATCGCCAAGGCTTTTGACACCATCCCCCATTCTGAAGTTATAGATAAACTTACCAAACTAGATATAAATCTCTACATCACAAGATGGATTGCCAACTGGTTCACTGACAGAATCCACACTGTAAAAGTTGCAGACTCCAAATTCGACTTCAAACTAGTGGCAAGTGGAGTACCACAGAGTTCAGGCTTGGGTCTTCTCCTGTTTGCTATCTACTTCTCTGAAGTACAGGCTAACACGGAAGGTCTCTGGCCAATGAAGTTCACAGATGACTGCAAACTAGGAGCCATAATTGAATCCCCAAATGATGTGGACATCCTACAGAAGGACCTTACTGAGACAGATGCCTGGTGTCAGAGCCATGGCCTCAAGCTCATTGCCAAAAAGTGCATTGTTATCCCCTTTGGTAAGGGAACTACCATGTAGGTGGCAGTCTACTTAACACTGAAAGTGTGATAAGAGACCTTGGGACCCAGGTGGATAGTAGTCTCTCCTTTGATAATCACATCACCACAGTGGTCAGGAAATCCTTCTACATGGCACACCTCATCACAAGTGGGTTCTCATCCAGGAAAAAAGAGGTCATTGTTCCACTCTACTCATCACTCATTAGACCCATTATAGAGTACAGTGCCCCTTTTGGAATGTACCTCACAAGACATCTACAACAACTGGAAAGGCCACAGAAGTACCTCACAAAGAGGATTACCAGCCTCAAACAGATGCCCTACGCTGACCGTGTCAAAAAATTCCAGCTTTACTTTGTTGCATATCACCTACTCCGAGGTGATCTCTGCCTAACATACAAAGCCATGTCAAACCCAGAGCTGTTATACATGCTCCACCTAAAGAAATCCCAATCCCTCCGAGCTACATGCTCTAGGGACCTAAACCTTATTACCACAATAAACAGAACATGCTGGAGGATAAATTCCTGTCCCAAAGACTTCCCATACTCTGGAACAAGCTACCCATCTATATCAAACAGAGCTCCTCATTAGCACTCTTCAAGAAAAATCTTGATGAGTGGATGGGAAATAGGAAATTCACCCTGGGGATCACTTCTGTAGCTCTGCTCGACAGGGGCACAGGAAAATATTTTTTTTTGGGTGGCAAAAGCCAGGCAATCTTGTTGGCTAGGCTTACTTAGACCCTTGGGCCAATAGCCTAGTACCTACCTATGAACCTATTGGTACCTGGGGTGCAGTAACTTGAGTGTGTGCATGATTGTGCAGATCCTGGCTCCACATAAGAGTCCCCAATGAAAAGAGTATTAGGTAAAGTGCATTCTTGCCTTATGGGATTTGATCTTGAGGGAGCATTAAGTGTAGGCTTATGTGAGATGTTTGGTGTTGCATTTAGTGTGTGTTTTAATGATTGCTGAGGAGCAATATTGCCATTATTTGGCTTTGGATATCTTTGAGATTTGAGAAGGTTTCTTGTAAACACTTTCACATAAGACAATGTGTGTGTGTGTGTGTGTGTGTGTGTGTGTGTGTGTGTGTGTGTGTGTGTGTGTGTGTGTGTGTGTGTGTGTGTGTGTGTGTGTGGTGAACAGTATGTGTGAGGGATGTAGTGCGGGTATTCCTGACAACCTCCTCTGTATGCAAGATTTTTGCCTTCAAGATAGTTGTGTATTTACCTCTCTTGCATACCATGTTATTTTCTTTAATGATTAACTGGTTATCTGACAACATGAGACAATTGTTAGATTGCCTTAGAATGGCCACATCTACCAAGCTGACTATAAAAACATTTGGAAATTGCATATCCATGTTGGCTGTTCCTGTAATATGGTTGGCTGTCTAGGATTAAGGATTGTGTTTTAACAGGGGTCTCTTGGGGTGGTTTCTGTGGTTTTCTGTGGTTAAGGGCAAGAAGTTATATAATGCCAGGATAGGGTAGTGCTATGCAATGTACAAGCTTGCTGCTCTAAGCTTATTTCCACAGAATGTCACACTGTTAAACAGGTTTTAGATCTAATCCTAACTTTATAGATACATTTTACTTTCTAGGTGTTTGTCACTGTACAGGGCACTGCTAACTGCTGCTGCCAGGTACACAGCTCAGCACAGAGAAAATAAATGTTGAAAACTGACTCCTATGTCCTTTAGCCAATAAATAACCACACTTTAGCTTCCTCTAATGCTTCTCAGCTGAAGTAAACACCTTCTGCCACAAGATGGTTGACCCTGGAATCTCTTAATGTAAAAGCACAGCAAAAACAGCTTTCAAGTGCTGGTTAAAAAACAAACAACTAGCAGTGCTTCCTAGCTGAGAGAGGCCAGGTAAACACCTTCTGTCATAAGATGTCTGGTCCTGAAATTCCTTAATGCAAAAGCACAGTAAAAGCAGCTCTCAAGTGCAGGTTAAACAACAACAAATAACAAACAACTAGGTCCCTGACTAATTTGCCCTTCTGCAAAGAATTTGGAGGTGCACAGACTAGAAAAGTCAATTTCTTTGTGCTAAGATCCTGCGTATGCTACCTAATCTCACTGCGCAGCTATAGCACTTCATCTGCTGAGAAAACATGGAAAGAAATCCTTAGGATCACACAGTATTCACAGATTTCTTCAATTTGGCTCAATGGGGGAACATATTCTCCAAATTTCATTGACTCTCTTCAAGAGGAATCTTGATGAGTGGATGGGAGATCGTAGGTTTAACCCGGGTATCACTTCTGTGTCACTGTTAGACAGAGGCACAGTATACTAACCTCGAAAAAGGGCATAGCAAAATTAATTTAAAATGGGTGGCAAAAGCCAAACCCATTCTGGCTAGGCTTATAAATGCCCTAGGGCAGATAGCCTAGTATGAACCTATGAACCTATGAACCTATATGAAACTTCAACTACATATCTGAAGATGGATGCTGCTTGTGTTTGTATCTGTCCCCCTTCCCTACTGATGCATTGCTACCACAGCTGAGAAGCACATTACGGCTGAACTTAATAAAAGTGATGAATTAGAAAAAACTGCTATGTGTAAGGAAGAAAATACCAATAAATAATAGAAATTATTGTGTTACAGGCAAGACTGCTTCCACATCTATGCACTCCCCCATTACAATAATACTGCTAAGCCCCTGGCAACAGGATCTTCAGCAACACCTAATCCCTTCATTACTATAATATAATAATGACACCAGCTCTGCTAACATCTCATATTAATGATTTTTTTTTCTAAATCACATTAGCGATAAACACAGAGTACAGCAGGAAATGTCTACCTAGTAATATACCTTACTAAGTAACCATGCAGTACTTTATATGTTGCAGAGAATCTGCTGCCTGCTGTGCTGGATAACACTGTCTTGCTGCTCAGTGATTGTGGCATTTGGATGACCGCTATGTATAGTGTACCAGTGTGCACTATGTATGAGCATTCTTGTATGCAGGCACAGAAGCTGATAGTCACTGGACACCACTGCTCATTACTGTGCTCCATTTGTTTGAATCATGGCACTGAGGGATGACAGATCTGGTGCAGTCTGACTGAAGAAGTGGCCATCAGGATTGTGCCTAAAGGAAGGGTAAGGACTGTAGTCACAAAGAGCAGTATATTGCAAAAAGTAAAACACTGTAATATTGTAGAGATCCTGAGAAATGGATCATACTGAGTAAAGGTGAGAGAAAGGTAACTGAACTGAGAAGTGAAGTGAATAATGAAGCAACCAGCATTAATGCTGGCCATGTGTACTGCTGATACCCCAAGGTTTCATTTCGTCTAAATGCTAATAAACAGTTCACATTTCTCAAAATATATTTATTATCAATTCATATATAAGGTGACAGAGTTGATGTTATTAAATTAGATATTGGAGCTATAGTGTAACTGGATAGTTATGTGAGATGAAAGTTTTATTCTTATTAGATAAATCTAGTTTAGGAGTACATTTTGCATAAAAGTAATTCATCCTCTAGTGGTACACCATAGATTTTAATTTCTGTAATCTGTTAGTTGCAGTGGACCTCTGTTGTATAAGATAACCTCTTGACCTGAAAACAAAATTTTGGAAACAACTCATAGAGATGTTGTAACCTCTTTCAGCTCTATAATCCTCCACTGAATGATTGTAATGCACATTTTTATTATTTCTACAGATAATGAAACAAAATGTGCAGACGAAAACTGAGTTGCCTAAAATCCAACAGTTGTTCTTCAAGATAGGATTCATACTCTCATGTATGAGGATAGAAATACCACTTGACTACACGCACACACACACACACACACACACACACACACACACACACACACACACACACACACACACGCACACACATATATATATATATAAAGATAGGGAGACCTGCATTTTAGGGGTAAGGCTCATCAATGCTGTAGACTGGCAAACTAAATGTATCAAAAGAAGTCCACCAGATTAATGAAAGCAGTGTTAATTGACCTGCCCCCCCCCTACACACACACACACACACACACACACACACACACACGCACACACACACAAACACACACACAAACACACACACACACACTCTGGATCCATTTTTAGTGCTTGCTTTCCAGGTGTGTAATCATAGAATTTAGTAGTGATGCACCTATTCCCACTTAAGAATCCAATATAACATTTGTGTCTGTGTTTTTCAGGGAAACATTTCACGTGGTTTCAAATGTAATTACTTCAATAAGTTGCAACTCAAGGTACCGCTAACTAAATGAAACTATAATGTATACATGTCTAATGAGGCATTTAGCTGTTGAAAGTGCTGCATTCATTCTGGAATTCAGGAGGAGTTTGTATTAGTGTCTCCAGTGACAGGCATACATTTGGAAAAATGAGGGCAGCACAGAGGCCCAGTAGGTGGTATTTTCACATCACAGCAAGAGGTCTCAGGTTCAGTTCTAGGCTGGGGTGTTTTCTGTGTGGAGTCTGCATGTCCCCCTTATCCACATGGGTTTTCTCCTAGTACTCTGGTTTCCGCCAACATTCCAAAGACATACAGTAGGTGGACTGGACATCCTAAATTGTCCATAGATATATGTGTGTGTGTGTGTGTGTGTGTGTGTGTGTGTGTGTGTGTGTGTGTGTGTGTGTGTGTGTGTGTGTGTGTGTATGTGCACGCACGTGTGTGTGTGTGTATCTGTGTGTAATATGAAAGAACAACTGTGGCAGGGCTAGCCACTTGGTGGTGTGAACATTGGGTCTAGTTGATTGTCAGTGTTGAAATGACACTTCAACCCCATGTGCCCAAAATGGGAAAAGGGGGTTGTTAATGGAAGTATGTGTAGGTACCTTGAAAGACAGAAGTGTGGCTACAATTGTATGTCCAGTAAAATCTCAGATTTTAGAATGAATTGCTTACAAATATTATTACTCTTACAGTATAATTTTAACATACGTACTTTCTGCAAGATACTGCAGGACCTCATAGGGTATGCCGCAGGTCGTAGAGTCAATAAAAAAGAGAAGTAAATCTAGTTCTAAATGATATTAAAGTACACAGATATCATCTTCTTTCCCAGGAGTATAACAGTTAAAATTCTATAAATAAAATTAACATTTTTAATTTTCTACTTTAGACTGCATGAATTAGGAAATGAGGCTTTCATGTCAGTACTCTTATCCATGTTTGGATAACAGAATAAACATAAAAGCAACAGTTGTCATAAGATCGTAGAAGATTACTAGGCTTTCGACCCAGAGGTCATTTTAAGCCTAGGCTTGTCATCCCAATCTAACACCATGAAAATGCTAGTCAATACCAAAATTGCATTTCGTAATGACTGCCCATGTCGCGAGGGTTGGGCGCTATCCCTGTTAAGCTGTGATCTACCAATTCCATTTACATTTATATTCAGACAGACTGAAGAATAAACACTAGTGAAAATAAGTTTTCTGAACCACACTGGTGGAACTTGCCTTTAAAACAAAGCTTGTTGCATTTAATGTAGCAGGTTTGGTGCAACAGAGCCTCAGCAGAGCACACATCCGTGTTTCTTAACGCAAGCCTGACAGCTTGACTCCCCTTTGTTTCAAAGTAACCATCATCAGCTAAATCTAACCTTTTTACATTTTTATCAGCTACCCGAAAGCCAGGATGCCTAACGTATTTATCTTTGGGCACTGATACATAGTTGCACATTGTACACTCAGTCCTGCTTATGTCATTTGTGTGACAGCTTGTCAGAGTTTTTGAAGGATTATTCCTTTGCTGCAATAGCTCAGCCTAGTGCTACCATGCATTTGTTAACTGCATAGCACACACTTACATGTAATGATAGAACAGTATTTTATATCTATCGCAATTAGACAGTGTGCCGTGTGTTGCAGATGATCATGCAGAATGTCTAGATTGTAAATGTCTCAGTTAGGTAATGAGGTGCTATAAAAAGCTTTAATTCATCGCTTTGCACATTAGAACGTTAACAATAACATTAAATGTCATTAGTGCATGACTGAGATGAACTCCCATGATGGCAGTAGCTCTGATAGATGGGGTCACTTTATATGCACTGCAGTAACTGTAGCTGCATGCCTCTTAGACTGAATTACTTCTGCTCAGTTGCCCATAAATCTTTCCCTGAGGAGAACCACATATTTAAAGGAAAGTAATGAAAAGTCCAGGATTTAAAAGAAAGGTGCATAATTCCACCATCTGAGAAATGCAATTACCTGCCTATTCTTCATTCAGTTGAAGGTATAAATGAGGAAATAATTAGGGAGACGTTTTTGATTAAAATACAAGGTTCTTCTTGCTTTATTTCTCTTAAGATGAAACTCGGAAATATTTTTCAAAACAATCACCAAAGTTGATAGGATTTATGGTATGAAATAGGTTTGCAAGAAATCAAAATGACGCTAGCAATGACTACTGTGTTAATTTAGTCAAAATTTCAAATGCATGGATAACAGCATTAAATGTAATATTTATGCTCTAGGTGCTTTTGACAACATGCTATTGCTATAGTAAATGCACTATGTATTGAATATCTGTCCTGCTAATAAAGTATATGTGTGTGTTTTGTAATTTTCAGGTAAAAGTGACAAAAGATGTAAACAATACCTACATCTGAATGAATTACAAAATATCCCAGAAATACCATACAAAGACACTACACCTGAAATGAAATAAGCAAAGAACTTAAAACAGGAGAAATAATAAAAAACAGCGAAAGTAAATTTAATGGAAGATTTTTAGCAAGTACAAGCTCCCCTTATACCTTTTCCTATAAACCCTGTTATGTAAATATAAAAATTCCACAGGCCAACAACCATGGGTAAAAGGAAACACCTAGAACCAGTGAAAGTCATAATAATACGCAGTCATTCATTTTTCAGTACCCTTTTAATTCACGATAGGATTACAGTGAAACTGCAATATACCCAATACCATCGATTTAGCTCAAGAACCAACCATTACACTACAGAAGTAATGAAGCCAGACAGAGAAACTCTATATTTAAGAATATGAGCATTTACACTGATAAATCCTTCTGAAGTTTTGTGAAAACTCTACTTGCTATTTTCAAATAATGTGAAAATAATTCAGTCAACAACTGAGATATAATGGTGACTTTGTTGGTTTGTGCAGCATAATTAATAGCTGTGATATCTATGGCATTGAACACGTGACATGCTCCCTATTTTAATATATCCTGGGCAGAAGAAAAAAAATATTAGTCATATAATATTTAAAATTTTCTACTCATTTCATTCAAACACGTGTTCACTGGGTCATCACAAATATCAGCTTTATAGTTTTAAAACTCTAAATTAGACAGTGAATGTAATGACAAAATAACTTTACTTAAATAAGAAAAATAAATCATCACTCAGGTTATATACAGAAGACTAATGATGTCATTGTTAATGTTGTAGTAAACCAAAATGTTGAAAAACTAGATAAAATGATGAAATAATTTAGGATAGATAGCATCCGATTATATTAAAAGGCGTGCTCCCTGAAAATCAATATTGTAGCCAAAGTAATTTTCTCTTTCTTCCTAAAGAACTACAACTAACATTTCAAGATTCATGTAATTTGTGACTTCTGGTTCTAGAACTGTGGCTTAGTAATATTGATGCATTGTTTACTAATATAATTTATACACCTAAAATTGTATTAGGAAGTTGTGATATCAAAAGTGGTGAAAGATTTTTGGAGTTATCCAGGGTTAATGCCAATCTTCAGAGGTGCTGGGAAAAGTTGCTAGTTAAGTGATCTGTTTGACTTATCCAGTATGTAGAAAGTGAACAAGTTAAATATGAAAAGTGGTGAAATTCTACTGCTTGATTCCATGATGCAGTCCTATTACTGGTGCATAAAATTAAAGAGGAAATTTGTGTCAACGGCCCTACAGGGTGTTGCCAAAAACTGAAGGTAATAATTGATGGGTAGAAGACTGTGAGATGGAAAAAAGACTGGATTAGGGAAGAAACTATCTTTTGAAAATGACAGAGAATGGTATTAGCCAAGCAGGAGAGCTAGCAGGGAGGTAAAAAGCCAGATCTTGGCAGAGTGATGTTAATAGTTTTAGTAGGTGATATAATTCAGGACCTGGAGAATATAAATTAGTTTTGTGATTGTGGCACCAAGATCACTGGGATGGTTAGTGGTGGTGCTATGCAGCTGCAATAAATTATATGAAATAGAATCTTGAGGCAAGGCAATGGATGGAATCTCAATCAATGCAAATGTTCAAAATGATACAATTTGAGCTAGAAGATATGGGGCAGAATTATATTTTCTTCAAACTAAATTAGGAAGGGAAGAGAAAAGAAAAAAAATGTAATCATCTTTTTTTTAATACCAAGATAATTAAGTCAACTGTGCAGGACAGCTGTTAGGAAATGTAACAGAGTGATTGCTTGCAATGCAGAGCGGAGTTTGAGGTTTTATACTTAAATAAATACTCCAAACATCCTGGGAAGTCTGTGCCATGACCAAAATCCACTAATCAGCACACTACAAGGAATGCAGGCCTACATTTGCAATAATTCAGTGCTTCAGGACTTCTTTAGAATGAACTATTGCTCTTCACTATTTACATAGGTTATGTAAGTCACATGACAAAATCCAATCAATTACATTCTGAATAACATGTAACATAGTTCAAGGAACTATTCTAATACAAATTTAGAACTCTGCTGCCTTTCTCTTTAGTATACATTTAATAATTACCTAAAATAGTAACTGAAACCCTGTGGCGCACATCCTGACCTGGCAATGTAGGTCTCTGATCTACAGAAGACTGTCTAGGTCAACATACATATCCTGGATAAGATTTACTAATCAAAAAGCAAACTTTTCTAAACCAAAAGCAAACAGGGAATGTCTGTATAAGGTATCTTTGCAATAGGTATCTCTAATAACATAAAGATATTTGTAAATTCCATGTGCAATAATCAAAGTATTTTCCATCTCCTGTTTGATTTTTTTTTTTTGGAAGAGAGCCAGGTTCATAAGGACTGACATACATAACAATAGTACTTACAAAAGCCTTATATGTAAGTTCCATTGTTCTTTTGTGTATATAAAATGTCATGATTTTCATGGTTTTATTAAAAAAAAACACACATTCAGATTTGTACTCTTTTTATACACAAACTGGAGAACATTACTCAATTTACCCTTCAGAATATTCCAGTTAATATCAATAAACTAATACTAGAGAACTCAAGGCTGTACTCCCTTGAAAAACTGTAAAAAAAAACTACACTGGTGAGTACCCATTGCTGTAAATTCATAATCATTCATCAACACAATATAGTTATTTTGGGATTCAGAAACATTTTGCACATTGTAGTAGTTGAAAAGGCATGAAGAGCAGCCATATCATGGGCGAAAGTGATTCAGCGACACTCTTACCACAACTACCATATTCCAGGAAATGCCATGGTCTATGTATTATACAAATGAAGGCATAATGAGATGGAAATAAGCAAAATTATTAAAGTGTGGTAATGGCTAATGGAAATAAAAGTAAACAATATGGTGGCCAGATTAAGATACACACACACACACACACACACATATATATATATATATATATATATATATATATATATATATATATATATATATATGGATTCACTTTATAATCTTGAAATACTGAAATGTCAAATTTCAGTATATCGAGACCATAAAGTTGAACCCACAAAACACCGAACTCCCAAAACTGTGAAACTTAAATCCACAAAACTTAAAATCCCGAACCTAAACACACCATACACCACACTACACAAACACTACATTACACTACCCACACTACCAAAAAAAGAAAAAAATACACAAACATAACAACACACATATACAAACCTACACTGCACCCCCCACACCCCCTACTTATATATTCTAACTCCAAGATCGCACCAAACAGTAAAAGACAGCAAACTCACAACCAGACATTCTACAGTCCCTAGCATACACACATCAAATACATACAAACACCACCACAGTCAGCAATTACACACTCATACTTTTACCTGCCTACCCTAACCCACACGTACAACTTCCAAACACACTCACATGCACTCAAACACTTACCCAAAACCCTTACATACTAGTCACTTACCTTAAATTCCACATAAATCCACACACAAAACTGCACACCACCCACACATACACTCCACGTCACGTACATTTAAAGCATAACCGCGACTTTGACATATCCATATTCGTGGTTATGCACTTTCGCTATTCTGCAGATTCGACTTTATGGTCTCGATATACTGAAATTCGACATATATATATATATATATATATATATATATATATATATATATATATTTGAATGGGAACATGTAAAATGATTGATAGCTCTTTTTTTAAACAATAAACATCCTTATTAAATTATCATGTATGACACAGGCAATGTTAGGGCGGCCACGGTGGTGCAGTGGTTAGGTTCGATCCTCGGCTGGGTTGCCTTCTGTGCGGAGTCTGCATGTCCTCCCTGTGGTTGCATGAGTTTCCTCTGGGTGCTCTGGTTTCCTCCCACATCCCAAAGACATGCTGTAGGCGAATTGGACACTCTAAATTGGCCCTAGGCGTGCATGTGTGTGCCTTCTGTGGAAGATTGGGTGCCGGGCTAGCAACTCAACACTGTAAAACTCCACTGCCAATCATGAGCATGTGATCTGCTGTGGCGACCCCTAACCGGGAAAAAGCCAAAAGAAGAAGAAGACACAGGCAATGTTACATTTATATAAATAAAAATAAACCATACAACACAATCCCTGTTGCAAACATTATACATTACAAGTGCAAACATTATACATAATGTATAATTATCTAGAGTGACAGCAGATTAATGTAATTTTATTTATTTATTTATCTTTATTTTAGCTTATTTACCAGAGTAGTACACTGATCACTATAGACCATTTGTAGGCACAGCCTGGATGAAGAGATTTACAAAAAAAAGTAAATAGAACAAATTCACAAACACAGTATAATCGCAGAAGGCAGATAATCCCATAGACAATTGGTACAATATCTAAATAATATTAGCGGAGTTGAAAATCAAATGAGAATTAATTTTAGTAGTAAATATGAAAGGGAAGCAGCAGCTGAAAACAGAGGATTAAAGTAGGAGTGATGCAGGAGAGGAAGGAGTTAGGTTATCTGTCCAGTGGAAAAGCACTTGCAGTCATATTTTTGATTATGGTGTCTTTTGAGATGAGCTCTGAAGGTGAGGAAAGAGGAGAGTCCTTATCCGAAACAATTTTCATTGGCAGTGAAGATTTCTCTTCTCTTAGGTTCATAGGTGCATACTAGGCTAATGACCACTGAGGCTTTTATAAGCTTACCCACACATCCTATATCTCTAACAAGTTCTGGTACCCTTGGCAGTATAAGCAGACGATTTGGAGATGAACCATTTACAGGCTGTCTGTGTCCAGTAGAGACATAGGTGCCAAACCAGGGGTGACTTTCTGATGCCCATCCATATGCCCAAATTATAATTTAATTGGATTAGAGAGGAATTCTGCTTCACATGGATGGGGTGCCTGATCCAGAGAAGGTGTAGTTTCTGGAATACAAACCTGTCTGTCCAGCAAGTCCTATTTATAAAACAGGCAAGGTTTAAATCTTTAGAATGGGTAATTCTGGTAATGTTTGTTTTGCAGATATAAAGGAAATTTTGGGGGGCTATTCATGTGCTATAATGGATGATTTACAAGTTAGAAGTAATGGAGAAGAAGAGCATGACAGGAACCTCAGAAAAGCTCTGGACAGAGCACATGAAGTGAACTTGAAGCTCAATCTTCTGAAATGTAAATTCAGGCTACAAGAAGTTCTTATGTAGGTCATTTGTTTACCAGTACAGGCTTACGACCAGACCCTTCCAAACAAGCAGCCATTCTTGAGATGCCAGCTCCAGACAATGTCAAAGCCCTAAAGCATTTCCTTGGTATGGTTAACTATTTGGGCAAATTTATCCCTGACTTTATTGAGTTATCAGTGCCTTTAAGAGAGTTGACATGCAAAACTGCTGCCTGGTCATGGTTGGAACTGTACCAGAGAGCATTTTATATTTTCAAACAGCAAATTGCCAATATGCCTACATTGAGATAGTATGATGTCCACAAACCAGTATTTCCTCTGACACTTCAAAGTTTGGTCTTAGTGCAGTTATTCTTCAAGAGGGCAGACCAGTTGCCTCTGCTTCTAGAACTCTTACCCAAACTGAAATGCAGTATGCTCAAACTGAGAAAAAACTTTTGGCAATTGTGTTCACATGTTCAAAGTTTCATGATTAAACTTACAGCTGAGCTATCCAAATCAAGACTGATCATCAACATCTAGTCACTATTTTAAAGAAGCCAATGCATACAGCTCCAGCAAGACTACAAAGAATGATGCTCAGATTACAAAAATACAACTTAAAAATGGTCTGTACAAAAGGCAAACTTTTTTATCTGGCTGATACCTTATCCAGATTGCCCAGAAATGCCAAACAACAGCTTGATGCAGAGAATTTTGTCTTTGATGTCATGGAAGTACATATGTTTTCTACCATAAGACTCGATGAGCTGAGAGGTCATACAAAGACTGATCCAATTCTGCAGATGCTCAACCACTTCATCAATGTTGGATGGACATCAAAGCAATCTTGTGTACTGCCAGAAGCACAACCTTTTTTTCAATACAGAGATGAGATGCTGGTGGAAGATGGTATCATTTTCTAAGGTCCTAAAGTTATTGTTCCTACTTCCTTACAACACGAATACATTCAGATTTTGCATCGTGGCCACCCAGGTTGTGAAGCTACCAAAAGAAGGGTGAGAGGACGAGTATTTTCACCTTTTCTGTCAAAAAGACAAAGTGCTTTCATCTTGTTCAGTATGCAATAGTACTAAACCGCATTTGCGAAAAGAACCACTTCAGCTAAGTCAGATTCCTGAACTACCTTGGTCAATAATAGCCAGTGACATATTTAAGTGGAACAATCAGCATTACTTAGTGTTAGTAGACTTTTATTTGAACAGGTTTGAGATCAGTTTGCTACCTAACAATGTCCAGTACTGTTATTACTAACTTGAAATGTCATTTCTCAGTCCATGGTAGTCCACAAAAAGTTATTTCTGACAACGGTACCCAGTTTACCAGTCAATTATTTCAGACACTTGCAAAAGAGTGGGACTTTATTCAAGATACTGACAGTCCGGAATACCCACAGTCAAACGGCCTGTCTGAACGTGCAGTACAGAATACAAAGCAATTACTAGACAGGTCAAAGCATGACAATACATATATCTTCTTGAATTTACTTAATCTCAGAAATATACCCCGTGACAACCTACTTGGCTCACCTGCTCAGGGACTTATATCTAGGCAAACCAGAACAACCTTTCTTATCAGTTCTCGTTTGTTGGTGCCTAATGCTAAAAATACTAGAACAATCAAAGCCCAACTCTTTAAGAAGCATTCCTTTCAGAAGTCTAGCTATGATAAAATGAGCATATTTCTTTGTCCATTGAAAGAAAGAGAGACAGTGAGGATGCAAACAGTGAAAGGCTTTGATTGAATTGGTTAATTGAAAGGTATATGTGCAGAATCAAGATCCTACTTAGTGGAATCTGAGGGTATAGAATACAGGAGAAACCTCAATCATCTTCTTCTGGTGTCTGAATCAATATTGCAGCATCGTACCTGATATAGACTCTAGATCTCAGAGCAACCCAGACAATGTTCATATTGAAGAACATGTCTCGGTACCTATTTCCATTCCAGATGGCGTCCCTGATATCCCTGAAGTTGAACACTCCTTGAAGACAGTCCCCATTGCTAGATCCAATTCTGATTTTAATGTTACATGATCAGGTTGTATTTCTAGACCTCGTGTAAAATACACAGCAACCTGCACATGATTGTTTTATATATGTTTAGTTTTGTGTAATTGCATGTCAAAGGATCATTTCTATGTAACTGCATGTTAATGAATGCTGTCATTTAGTGTATGGCCTATTTCTCAAAGAAGAAGGATATAGAACATTGTATGTTTTGTAACTTTAAGAAGGATTTCCAAGTGTAGACACATGCATATAAAGAGTGAGCATGTGCAGGCAGCAGGCAGCAGTGCCATTTTGAGAGAACAGTGTGAGTGTTAACATGTATGAGTGCAGTAGTCAGTCTGTTTATAAGTTTATTTAAGTTTAAGTTACTAAGGCTTGAACCGAACCCACAACTGTACATCTGTTTTAACCTGACTGGAGGAGCAACAATGCTATTATGCATTTCTTGGCATTTAGTTCTAGTCCATTGTTGAGACACCAGTTATCTGTCTGTGTCACCAGTTCTCAAAGAGCATTGATGCCCGTGGAAATGCCATGACTGCTCCAAATTTGCAATCATCTGCAAAGGTAGTAAACTAGAGGCTCCTGACAATCATCTTGATTTCAGAGTAGTAGATGCCAAAAGAAAAAGACACATTACCAGGACTCATCCCTGATGAACTCTGCTAGTGACTGGCTTCTTTGTGTAGGTAAACTCTCTGATTCTAACTTCCTGGGTCTTGCCTATGAGCCAGCTGGCTATTTATCCATTGACACAGGGGTTTATATCTAACCTCCTGAGTTTGTCAACAATGCCTGGGTAGGATATTGTGTCAAATGCCTTTGCCAGTTCAAGGTAAACAGTGTGTGAATCATTTTGCCCTCATTTATTGCTTTGGTGACCTTCTGAAAGAAGTTCACCAGGTTGAGTAGGCATGGTCTGCCCTTGAAGAAAAAAAACTGGGTTGGGTCATGTGTCTGGAGGTTTCCTATGATATTGTTGATCATCCACAGGATAGTTCTTTCCATGGCTTTGTATATGAGACTAGTGAGATTTCTGGATCTGTTATTTCCAGGGTCTGTAAATGGCCCAACTTTATGCAGAGTGATAACAGTTTCCATTGTATATTTGTGATTTATGAAGCTTGTTTGGAAACTATGGTTAAATAGTGATTCCAGGGGGTCTCAAGTGTTGTGTCGCATGCTATTTAGAAACAGCCTGGGATATTGTTATAGCCCATCAATGTAGTGTTCTTAGCCTTAGAGAGACCAGTGAGGACCTGTTCCCTAGTGATAGTAGGGGAGTTACATTTGATGGTATTTCCTGAGGGGAAGGTAGGGAGAGGAGGGTAAAGTTAGAGCTGAATTTGTCTGCCAGTATGTTTGCTATATCTTCTGGCTTAGTGTAAGTGACTCCAGTAACAATGAGCTCTGCAAACAATTGTGCATTGCCTTTGAGGCCGAGGACATGGCTAAAGAATGGGCTGGGAGGCCAGATTTACCTCAAATTTGGTTTTGGTAGACCTTATTTTTTCTCCTGAGTTGTTTGTTTAGTTTGATGCGAATGCCTTAATTCTGCTAGGTGGTACACTTCTGATTTTTGCCATGATGTTTGCCCTTATGTTATACAATGCATTGATGTTGTGATTCTAGCAGGGTTGCTTGTTTTATGAGTTAGATCTGTACTTACTATGTATGCCTCTATGCAGCTATTAACATGCTTGTGTAGAGATTTTGTGAACAGTTTCATGTAGGAAGCTGTATTCTCAGTGTTTAGAGGGGTTGAAGTTCTACAAGGTCATCTCTTAATAGTAGGAAGTTAGCCCTAGAGTAATTTGTGAATGTTTCAGGGTTATCTGGGGAACTAGGCTATATTTTTACTTTGCCTGAATTGACATTACACCAGAGGCCATGTAGCACTTTCCCATATCAGTGAGGACCAGATCCAGTATGTTTGAGCTCCTGGTTGGTGTATTGGCAATCTGGTCTAGGAAGTTTGAGTTTATAAAGGTCAGGAATCTCTGTACCTTTATGTCTGGTGTCATATATGATTTCCATTTGATAATGGGATAATTAAAGCCGCCCAGGAATATGATATTAGGTTGAATGGTGAGTGTCTCTACTAAGCTTAAATATGTGTTATGGGTTTCCTGGGTCATACCTGGGGAATTATATCCTGCAAAAAAGTGGTATGGGATTTTGCCTATGGTGATTTGAACATGGAGAATCTCAAGTGTATCAGTGTGTTTGAAGAGGCTGGAAGAATATTTATTTATTTGTTTGTTTGATTTTGTACTCCTCAGACCTCATGCTTAGCGGCCCAGACCCCACTACCCAATGTCCACACTGGGCCTACCAGCTACTCTCCAGCCTCCCTCCCAACTTATTCTGCTTTTACTGGGGACAGCTGTTTATCCTGAGGGAGTACTGGGATCTTGGTTTGTCTGTCTTCCATCAAGGAGGGATTTTTCTTATGATCTACCCACCCCTTTCCCTGCCCCCCACCATGCTTCTTGATTACATCCTAGGGCAAGTCCCCTCTTTGGACCCAGCCTCCCCTTAGGGAGCATATCACTGAGTGCCCATATACCATGGCCAGTCTTCCCTGCTGCTCTATCAGTTGCCTCAGATGCTAATTGAACCCAAGTTGCCTGGGCCATAGTCACGGTTTTATCCCTCTACACCACCAGAGTGGCCGAGCTATATTTATTTTCTATATAAATTGAGACACCTCCAACTTTAGTCCCTGCCTGTGTAGTAGCTGGTCTAAATGTGTGGAACACATTATAGCCTTGCACTACTGAGGTGCTCTCCACATGTTTAATCCATGTCTCATTGACAGCACAGATGTCAGCATTTTCTAGTTTAAGGAGAGCTTGTAGGGTGTGGGCTTTCTTGTTTAGACTACTGACATTGAACAGTAACACCTTTAGATTTTCTTGGTTTTTAATTTGCTGTGTTGGAAGGATTGTCAGTTTGGCATTGCCTAAAAAATCACTATGGGGGGAGAACAATGTTTAACTAATATTTGAAAAACTTGAGGGGGGAGAGGAGCAGATAATCCCTGGCAAACCAGCATGATCTGTTAGCCATTCCCTTCCATGCTGAAAAAAATCATCCCCTTAGAATGAACAAGAAACTAAGCCAATTATTAAAGTCAGTAATCTTCTATTTGTATTGTAGTGTCATCCTTGGAGAAGGTAGAATGCTGCACAGTGCTAGGCTCATAGCGGCTTGGGACACATATTAAAATTGCTCCATGATGTCTTTCTTTATATAGTCAAGGGAGGTATGTCTCATGTCATTTACACCCACATGGATTATGTCTGAGTCACACTGGCACTTGCAGTTCAGTGATCTGAGTGTGTGCATAATCTGACAGATCCTGGTCCCTGATAAGCACCTGGTTGTCACTTTCTCCTTTCTCATCCTGGAGAGAAGGACATCAATGTGTCTCACAATGGAGTCTCCAATGACTTGAATGCTGGGTCATGTGGTGGCTTGTCTTATGGACTTAGAAGTAGAGGCTCCATGAGATGTGGCAATATGTGTTGAAGTGGATGTTGTTTTGAAAGAGTGTGTTTGGGGCTGCTGAGCATTTTTGTTATGTGTGTTTTATCTAAGTGGTCTTTGGGGTTTAAGAAGGGTACATTTATGTTCCTCAGCATATGTGGGTCTGTATGTCTGGTTACTGCTGCATGTGATGGGTGTAGTGTGTGCACTATTGACAACCTGATTGATACTAGGAGTGCTTCTATGTAAGAGCATTGCCTCCAGTGACATTTTATATTACATTGCTCATATAACTTATCAGTTTGTTTGAAAAACAGCTGGTTTTCAGTGAACATGAGGCAATTTCTACATTGCCTCATAATGCCCATATCTACCAAGCTGGCACCAGAGATGGTGAGAAAGTTCATATCCCTGGCAATAGGCCCCTTTTATTAATAGCCTACCATATCCTGTTTTGCTTCTAATAAACTGCTTTATCCAAGAAAAATCCATAAAGGTGGCTCATTAGTCAAGCTCACAAGCTAGTATAGACCATTCAACTTTCTCTCACCTTTATCCAAAATCTTGGAAAAATGTATTCACTTTCAACTTACTACATATTTTACTACTCATAACCTCCTCTCTCCCTCAAAGCATGGTTTCAGATCCAATTACAGTACAGCCACTATCCTCTTAAGGTTTACAGATATAATAAATCACAAAAGAAATTCAGGTCTTCTAACTTCAGCCCTGTTTCTGGATGTATCCAAGACATTCAACACAATCTGTTTTCAAATTCTCCTAAGCAAACTCTCTTCCTATGGTGTATCACCCTCCTCACTTAACTGGTTTCTTAGTTGCCTCACTAACAGGTCCCAAGCAGTGAAATGGCAAGATGATTTATCCTCTTTCCTTCCTATATCCATTGGAGTCTCACAAAGCTCAGTCCTAGAACAACTATTGTTTAACTTATTTATCAATGACCTAAACTCACCAGCTAAAGGGCCAGTTATAGGACAATATGTTAATGACTTATCTGTAATAAATGTTGTTAGAACACTACTGAGATTCCCAACACTCACCCAGAAATCCTTCTCCTCCATATAAGCTTGTCTTGACAACTCACAGCTCCTCATGGAGTTTGTGTTAGCATGATGAGCAGCAGTGCTAATTGCACATATTCATGCTGCTCATTGTGCTTACATGTATACCGTTCGATTCTTGGCTGGAGTGCAGGGAGTGCCTTCTGTGTGGAGTCTGCATGTCCTCCCCGCGGTTGGGTGGGCATTCGAAAGACATGCGTAAATGGGTGTGCCTTTGTTGAAGGTTGGATGTCGACCTGGCACCTCGACATTCGTGAAAATCTACTGCCAATCATTAGTGGACCGGAGTTCCCCTGTGGCGACCCCTAACCGGGAAAAGCTGAAAGACAAACAACAAACAAACAACAGTGTTGCCAACCAGGAAACCATGCAGTGCAGCATGAGCACAGAAAGAAGAAGCATTCAAGTTTCCCTACAGGCAAACATGCTCTGCAAGATCACGTGGACAGTCCCAGTGCCTCACAGGGTTGAAAATACTGCAATAACTGCAGCAAAAACACAGTAAAGAAAAGTGTACTGAGTGCAATGTACGCTAAAACTATTACTTCAAGGACGAAATAATGAGAGGGGTGGAGGTAAACGGTAAGGGCAACTGCAAGGAAAGGTACACTGGGCAGGAAAATGTGCTGATGAAAATGTGCACAGACATGAATGATAGGAATGAATAAAGAAAAAGAGGGCATGGCAAATATGGAAATATCCCCAGGATAGGATATGGTAATGTATGCACACTTCCAAGAGAAGTCAGTAGCATAACATTATGTACATATGTTGAATATTACTGAAACACTACTGTTTACACCTCCTGAGCAACTATATTATGATATGAACACACATGATAATATATATGTGACAGTCACACAAGGTTATATGTCAATGGAGGTGAATGGTTGTGATATAAAGATCATTGACATATTCACTGAAGTGTACACCACAAGAACCATATATATATGGTGACACCTGCAGAACAACAATCAAAAACCTTGACACAACAACTTCAATCGACACAAAAGCGAAAGTTCAAAAATCGACATTACAATAATATGCAAGAAGGAATAATCGACAAAGGTTTAATATTCTGTAAGTCAGAATTTAGCAGTAAAGTAAGAAACATTCCAAGAAGAAAAAAACAAATAATCAATTAACAAAAACTGATAGTAGAAAAAACTAGAGCTTATTCCACCATAAGTAGTGCAAGTATAGTGGGCGTAATCACTATAATCGTTTTCAAGTAATATTTCCTGGTGCTATGCATCATAGGTAAGAGGCTAGCAGTAATGGTAGTAGTCCAGGAGTAGGTGTAGTAGTAGTCCAGTACCAGGAGTACAGTACAAAAAATAAATACTTGTTACAAATAAAAGCTTATCTAATCATTATAAAACATACTAGGAGGATTATAAGAAGCTATTGGGCTAGAGCTTTATGGCTCTACTATAAGAAAAATGTAAAAAGGAAGTAGAGCAGTTGCAGTACTTTTATCTTCGAAGCATCTACTTGAAAAGTCTATTGCCCACATAGTCATGCTCGCGGAACCAGGCTGCGGATTAGCTAGAGCTTGTTCTTTTGCTTGCTTGTAGTAGAACTTAGAGAGTAGAGATAGTAGACATCACTCATCTATTAGGCGATGCTTGCCTTATCCACTCCTCCTTATCTACAGTTCACCATCTTTACACAAAGAAGAGCTTTGCTACAACAGGTTAATGGCGTTAGGTGATTGAAGTTTGAAAAAATTGACAGCGTAAAGCTAACCATAGAGATATAGATCAGTAAGTTTTACATTGAAGAACGGTGCATTTATAAGTAAAACAAATGTCAGATAGTTTGACGGAGACAAGTATATATATATATATATATATATATATATATATATAATAGGTGGTATGTGCTGTGTGCAAAATGACTTGCTTGAATATGACTGACAAGTCACCATAGCTCTCAACCAATCAGAGAAATATAGCAACAGACGTCTGGACAAATGTAGAAAGAAAGAGGCACTATGATGGACACTTGTAAAGTATTATGATCATTATGACTCAATGAGACCAATGACTGGTGTCACAACCATGGCCTTAAGCTCAATGCCAAAGAATGTGTCATCACCCCCCCTTGGGAAAAACCTGGTTCCCTTGAATTACCACATTGATGGTCGTCCAATGAACACAGAAGGTGTTATAAGAGATCTGGGAACACAGGTTGACAGCAACCTCTCTTTTGACCACCACGTTGCCACTGTGATCAGAAAGTCCTTCTATGTGGCACATCTCATTACTAAGGGTTTTGGATCCAGGAAGAAGGAGGTCATTGTCTCCCACTGCTCTTCCCTTATTAGGCCAATCATCGAGTACAATGCCCTATTTGGCATGTATCTCACTAGACACCTGCAACAACTGGTGAGGCCGCAAAAGTACCTCACAAAGAGGATCCTAGGCCTTAAACACTTGTCCTATATGGACAGACTCAAAAAACTCCAACTACTCTCTGTCTCATATCGCCTGCTTAGAGGCAATCTCTGCTTGACTTCAAAGCCATGTCTGACCCAGCTCTGTTAGAAATGCTACATCTAAAGAAATCCCAATCCCTCCACACCACACACTCCAGAGACCTCAACCTCATTACCACTATCAACATAACATGCTGGAGGGACAGGTTCATAACCTAGAGACTGCCCATGCCATGGAATAGACTTCCCATACATGTCAAGCAGAGCACCTCACTGGCCCTCTTCAAGAGAAATCTTGATGAGTGGATGGGAAATAGAAAATTCACCCCAGGGATCACTCCAGTGGCTCTACTCGACAGAGGCACTAGGAACTAAGGTCAGGTACCACGATGCAAGGGTAATCTTATGGGCTAGACTTGTAAAGGCTCCAGGGCCATTAGCCTAGTACACACCTATGAACCTATTAACCTGCAGAATTGACAGACTATGTGATTGTAACTTATAAATGTTCTGCAGAAACAGAGGTGTACAATTGTAATGATTGTCAGTATTTTATAAAGGGAATCCAACAACCTTTCCCCAAAATTGACCACGTTTGGAGTGGTTAAGAGGAACACTGTCAAACCTGGAGATGAAATCAGGGGTAATCCTGGTGACTTGATATGTTTGCATAACATATAAGCCACAATTTCCCCTGCCCTGCCCACAAGAACCAAACCCATGCCATCAATGTTGTCACTTTGCTGTGTATTTACTGGGTGCAACACAGAAAGACATATCACACATTCCTTTATTAGAAAACCTTGAAGGGAAGTCTGCACTGTTAAATCCTAATTGGTATACACCCCAGAGAATCATTCTGTATGGCCTACCAGATGCTGAAGCTCACTATGCCAAATGTGATACGTTTGACTAAAGCATCCCTGTCTGAGGTAGATATCAGCCATACTGATAATAGCACATGCAAACACCACCATATTATAAGTGGATTCATTATGCACAGCTGGGTATTGCATGCATCTGCCACATGTCACAATAATAGATAATGCTAAATGCATCAGTAATTGATGTATGAATTAAGAAGTGATCCATGATTAAGAATGGTACAACAGTATGTGAGACTGATGGCAAAGCATCTACTATGCTGATGTGCACAGAAATTGCAGCAGTGCAAAGTCAAGTGCCAATGATCAAGGAAGCTGCCACTGTAATATTGTACACATACCAATCAATGCATGAAGCACTCTCTATATGTATATGACAAACCTCAGCACGTGCCACATGATCACTGTCCCCCTGACATTGCCAGTGAAAATGTTACACTGCCATGAAATCCTAACATCCATCCATACGTGTTCATGCAAACTATCAAGTGTCCATGTGCAGTACACATTATGCTACAATTGGACTTCAAATTGTACATCACCTCCCAGTAAAACCTTGTGTATGAATCACATGCGACACACTGGAACTGTTAACACAGTCATACAGCTCTACCTATTTATTGTCATTACATCGGTTGTACATATACCTACATGTTTATCAGTGGGAATGTGTGGGTGAGGGCTGTGACACCATATATGGACACATTAGAAGTGAGGTAGGTTCATACAGAACAGTTAATGATCCACAAAAAGAATAAATCCACAAACTTGCAAGATAGTAATGCAAACTTTTTATTCCATAAAACACAGTATATAACAGGAATATCAGTCAGCTGATGCACCCTCCTAATTAGAACAGCTGATCAACACCAGCCAATGAATATACATACCCTCACAGCCTAAGCCAAAATGCCTTAAACACACATACCATGAATTATATCTACTTCTAGTTAAGTTAATTAAAACCTACTAACATATTTATTAATTTAAGTCATTATTTATATATCTATAAATATTCTAAAAACTTATAAAATACCTAATATACTATATGAAAAGTATAGAAGAGTATATGAACATTTGTATAGCATTAGAAATAACAAACTAGACAATGCCTTAGCTAGACACACTCACTCTTTTCCTAATCATGGCTTTATGTTAAGAGCTATACAATATGTAACCTCGGATGCTAGAGGTGGCCCAGTACTTTTGTTACTTGAAAAAATGGAATTGTTTTGGCAACTACGTATGTTTGCATGTCTCTATCCAGGTCTTAATGAGATGTATTCTATCAAATGTATTTTAAAACTGAAAAGTCTTTTAAGATTTTCACAGCTATACATTTTTAAAGCAGTTTTTTTAAAAACCTTTTAGGGCAGAAATGAATATTATTTTACATAGCAAACATTTTATGAATTTTACATGTTATGCATATTAAATTATATTATTTTATTAAATAGAGTTGTCCAAGTAGGAGTAATGTATGAGATTTGCACCATTAGTTTAACTGTTATAGTTTGTTTAAATTACATGGTTGTTGGTGTATGTACATAATTAAAGTCAGAAACTCATTTATAGGTATGGTTTTTGACTTCTATACTTTTCATATAGTATATTAGGTATTTTATAAGTTTTTCGAATGTTTTTATAATATTTATAGATATATAAATTATGATTTAAATTAATAAATATGTTAGTAGGTTTTAATTAATTTATCTAGAATTATATATAAGTCATGGTATGTGTGTTTAAGGCATTTTGGCTTAGGCTGTGAGGGTATGTATGTGCATTGGTTGGTGTTGATCAGCTGTTCTAATCAGTAGGGCGGATCAGCTGATTGATGTTCATGTTATATACTATAGCAATAACCCATGCCTGGGTGTGGGTAATGCGGGATTTATCCACGGTTGGCGTGGTGACCAAACAAAGACAACCGTGGGTAAACCCCGCATTACCCACACCCAGAAGTGGGTTATTGCTATTATACAATGACATTATTTAAGAAAAGAAATAATTACTTTTCTTAAATAATGGCATTGTATAATGCCTCTTTGCTGCCCTTCCGCAGCTGTCTGGTATTCCGCGGCAGTTCTGATGTACTGCGCATGCCTACGCAGTACATCAGAGCTGTGGGCAAAAGCAACGGAGAATGCAAGATCTCTGTTGCTTTTTACTGTTTCGCTATGTTAAATGGGTTTAACATAGTGAGACAGCTTTAAAATAAGCAACGGAGATCTCCGTTACTTATTTTAAAGCTGTCTCGCTATGTTAAACCCATTTAATATAGCGAGACAGGTTTAAAAAAAAAAAGCAACGGCGATCACAAGATCTCCATTGCTTTTTACACACTGTGTCGCTATGTTAAAGGAGTTTAACATAGTGAGACAGCTTTAAACAAAACAACGGAGATCTGCGTTGCTTTTTTTAAACCTGTGTCGCTATGTTAAACTCTTTTAACATAGCGAGACAGTGTTTTATACTAACGGAAAAAGTCCGGGCGACCGGACCTTTTTCCGTTAGTATATTGAGGGATTTACAACGGGCACACTGGTTGGACTGGCCAATCAGCGTGCACGTTTTAGAGGAAGAATTGTATAATGTGTTTTATGGAATAAAAAGTTTGCATTACTGGCTTGCAAGTTTGTGGATTTATTCTTTTTGTGGAGCATTAGTCGGTTTGTTGCTGCTGTTTTTTCCAGAACAGTTAATGACACAAATGCTGATAGTCACACAATGCTGCTGGGGAGCACCTGTATGATCCTTGTGCATAGCAGCACAATAGTGAATACAATGAATTGCAAGTGAATCTCAAAATGCCATATGTTTGTGTATATAACAGCATTACAATATGTTGATGAAGCCAGGAGTATGTGCCCATGTAAACACTATGACATAATATTGCTGTATGTCAGATAACATTTTCAGATGCTAGGTATAGACATGCACACCTGTGCCATAGTGCAGCTATCAATGTGATGGTTGAATGAGAACTGTGTATATTGTGGATATTCTCCACTATCAGAACACATGCCTTAGTAAGGGGAAAATATACATAGTATCATCCCTTGTCAACAGTCCTCAGAAGGCATATTACTACAGCTGTTATGCAAGGAACATGTAACCAAATGGCAACAGTGGGCATCAATACAGTAGTTGAAATTCCAGATTGGAATACACTGTTGTAGGACTACCTTACATCCACACCTTAACATAGTGCATGTGGTGACAACAACATTGATAAGTGCATGTTGAAAGGGTCATAGGAGATTCCGAAGCTAACGGCCAAGAGCCCACACAAGCCTGACTATTATTATCCCATTTAACCCAAATCGCTAGCTCTAGGTAAAGGATGATAGTAGGGGGTATGTGTGTATGCGTTTGGTTTTATTACAGACTGCATCTCTCCATATGGAATGTAGGTACCACCCCATGAGTGAATTAGCAATCACATATTCAGTGCTCTGGAGCATACCTCATAACTGTACAGATTTTTACAGAATGTCCAGATTTTTTACTCATTTTCTGCTCTGTTTCTCATGAAATTGTAGTTTTCTGTCAAATCATTGAGGGTTGAAGTTAGAAAATAATGGCAGACATTTGAATTTCAGACTTCATACCCTTGAGAAAATTCATGCTAACACAAAACCTGTTATCCGATAACTTTCTAAGTTTGCAAGAGCAATATTTAAAAGTGTTGCAATTTTTGGGCCTTTATCCCCCAATATGTATAGCTTTGTCCATATTTCTTGCTCTAAGAGGTTGAGAGGTATGGTCTGGAGATGGCTTGCAGAGGGTTATGGAGGGGCACTGCTTCACAATGTGTGTATGTATTTTTGAGATGATGATATCTTTGGTGTTCTGCAGAAGGATGTTATGTGGACAGAGGGAAAAAGGGGATGTTGAATTCAGGGGACTATATAAAAGGTTCACCTGAGTGGGAGTCAAATAAGAAGAGATTCAAATCATTGTACAATAACTATAACATAACACCAACCGAAACACACAGCTTGACTGAGGTCATATTTGAACTCCATACTTGTCTAGGTTTATAAGCTGGATTTCAAGGAACATATGACTAGCACCACTGCAAAAGTCTAACTGACACTCTTTCAGAGCACACTTTATAGAGGATGGCATCATCATCAGTGTATGCTGAGAAGAAGATGTTAGGAGGAGTGTCTGATATAGCTGTGGACTCACATACTGGTGTAAAATTGTATCCAGACAGATAGGTGAAGGAAAATGCTCACACATAAGTTGACTGCTGTGAGATTAGAACCACTAACTAGTTGTACAAGCAACACACATAAGTTGACTGCTGTGAGATTAGAACCACTAACTAGTTGTACAAGCAACAGAGTGCAGTATTCAACATTATCACCACTACAGAAACCTGACTTTAATACTGTCAGAGTGAACTTTATAGTGGTTAACATCATCATTGCATGCAGAGAAAAGATGTTTTGAAGAACATCTGACATAGCTGTGGATTTGCATCCCAGTGTAAAATTGTCTACAAACTGATAGATGGAGGGGAACAACAATAAGTAGGCTCACACTTACATGACTCTGCACACACAGACAAATTGACTACTGTGAGATTAATGCCCTTCCTATGCAACTGCACAAGACAGAAAGCACAGTACTTAACATTTGCTCAGCTACATAAATCTGACTTAGTGTCAAACTTCACTTTATAGAGGATTACATCATCAGTGCAGGCTGAGAAGAGGATGCTGGAAGGGCTGTTTGAAATTGCTGTGGAGTCATGCAGCAGTACAAAAGTATATTCTGAGTGCTATTTGAGTGAAAGCAGTAGGACCTGGACTCATGCTTATCTTGGGCCTTTGTACCCCTGCAATATTCATTGCAAACACCCACACAAGTTGACTGTTTAGAGGTTAGGGCCACCTACCTATCTAGGTACACAAGCTAAAGAACACACCACTGCAGAAATCTGACTTGAACAATGTAAAGTGCACTTTATAGAGGATGGCATCATCATAGTGTCGCAGGTAATGTATACTGTTATGAGACTTGGGTGCAAAGCCAGGAATTGTGAGTGCAGTTTGCAAATGTAGTTATAAATACATGCTGGTAACCTAGGTCAAATAAGCTGTCATGAATGTATCTTGCAGAAGTGAAACAGATGTGTACATGTTTTGTGTAGATCACACACACACACACACACACACACACACACACACACACACACACACACACACTCACACACTTGGGAAACACCAGTAGTGCAATGATGGAATTATGTCTTCATATTCAGATGAAAGCATGTCCATATTAATACAAGTTACTGACAATATCAATAGGATATGATCATGCATGACCAATGTCAATTGTCACTATAAACCCATACCAAATGTAACAAACATGGAGCTTTTCTCCCCGGGCATCTGCTGAAAAAGGACCTGAATCCAGTCGGAATTTCCCGGTAAAAAAATGTAAATAAATAAATAAAAAAATGCAGTTAGGCTATGTAATTCTGAAGTCCATATGACAATGACCCAAGTCCTGATAGATCATTTGCAATTGCATTGCTGCAGAGCACACATGAATATCAGAAAGTATGTGTTCAGTCAAGCACATGTCACTGCCATTTTCCTGTGTTTATGAATGCATTTCCATGTGCTGGAGGATTACAGCTCAGTAAACAGTTAGACATGCTAAACATCTCTTGACAAAGTGCATCGCTAAGAAGCTGATTTGTATGAATGTTGGCAAAGTATTAGCACATGTGTGACTCGAATTTCAGGAATTCAGTTTCAAGTTGTGAAATAGCAGTATCCACTCGTGCTCATTGCTAAACTGTGCATAAACAGGGACATACAGCAGCTGAACGGATTGGGGTAAACTGCAAAATACATCTGTTTGCTGTTAATGTTTCATGTGTCAGATTTGCAAGGGATGTTATTGAAGAAATTGCTGGTGGCTGGTATGATGTACATGCTGTAGTCTATCTTTGAAATGCTGAGGCCAAAGTTTTATTACATAAATAACTGTTGGCCTTGCCTTCCCTATTTGTGCAACATTAAGTACCAAGCAAACATGGTTCAAAAATGTAATGCAGTATGTCTTCCTTCTCACAAACAGGCTCAGTGGCAATGCATGGCTGTCAGCATTCTGTACAGTAATGAGTGTGGAAAATATACCTACTGCCTAGCTTTCTCTCTGGCACACGGTGTAAATCAATGAGCTCTTGGTCAGAGCACAGATGATTCTCTTTGTTTGCAAATGGTGACAGGATGCTATTACCTAAGTAAATGTGATTAGGACTACAAATTTGACTATCAATGACTACATTAAAGTATGTGCCTTCCCCAAACTGTATCAGTAATGCATACCTAAGTATACTTCTACAACTATTAGCTGTTTTGCAGGCCTCACTACAAATCACAAGTTAATTGTGTGTACAGCTTGCTGCAAATAACAAGTGGTTGTACATCTTTTGAAATGATTACATGAATCAGTTGATATGGCACATTCATGGACATGTTTTGGTGTAGTCTCATTATGAACCTGCCATGCTGTGTAGCATGAAGTAACTAATACACGGGTAAAGAAGGGTTAGGGGAGGGACAACAGGCTTATGACAAGCAGAATAAGGTTGGTTAAATATCTCATAGTAGTGAGGATGGATGTCTTTTCAGTACTCTTTTTTGGCTGGTAGTCAATCTATCTCTATGAAAACTCATAACTGTGGCAAATGTGGGTGATTAAACATATCATAGACATATAATATTACACTAAGAAATTAAGTGAGATGCATCTGAAATTGAACCCTTGATGCTATGGGAAAAAACAATTTTCAGTCAAGTGATTTGTGTGAACACTCCATATGCAAAGTTGCAGTTTGTTATATCCAGCAGTCTCAGAATTGTCAGGGTAACTGTTTCAAAGAGAAGTGCCTTTACTCTGCTTTAAGTCTATGTTCCTTGTATGGAGATAACCAGATTAGTGTGGCCAATGGCAAAAACTCACTAGGTTTTGCCAAAGGACGTGAAGAGCCATTCACCACCACTCGGCATTGGTGCGTGATGCCAAACTCCCTGCAAATGCAGAGGACAAAAAGTGAAGGCTTTTTTTCTGGGCCACATCTGGCCATGTATGTTGTGTGAGCTTCTATTTTTTAACCAGATAAAACATGTAAAAAGGGGAATGATAGGAAAGTGGTGAAATGGGGAGGCAAGCAGATGGAAGAACAAAGAGGAAGCAATACGGGCATTTGCAGGAGGGGGTTAGAAGAGAACAATAGATATCCACTTTTTCACCACAGTAATGTGGACAGGTAGACAAAACGTTAAGGAATTTGAACTTTCACAGCATGGATGGGTGACCACAATGCAATCATGTTGTATAGCCAGTTGGACCAAATTAAGTGTGTTGGGAAGACACATATGCATAGTGGAGAGCTATGAATGGAACATTTTTTCTTTGTGGGACAGGTGCACATTTTTTAATTTCTGTTTCAAAAAGAAAGAAATTTTGGGTAAGGAGCCTAAGAATGTGAGGGTCAGGTAGATAGGGTAAGTGAGGAAGCAGGTGCAGACAAACAGGATACACAAGACAGACAGAGGGATGGTTGATCGACACAAAAGGTTTGGGGGATGCCATGATTGGGGATAGGAAGAGGACATCTGTGGCACATGCCCATCAAGCATGAGAACAGTGAGAATCTAGTCCTCACCCTCAGAACTGTCATCACTGTGTTCTTCTTCAGGTGTTTGTGAGATTCCTTGACACATGAGTCTTTTTTTCAGTTTTTAGGAGCACCTTCTCCACTCAGCTGATGCCAGCACTAAGGTCACTCTCTATCAAATCTCATACCATCCCTGGAAGTTCCTGATGGGTGACATAATCACTACCTCAATTAGTACTCCTGGAGGGTACCACTGTACTACCAGCTGGGGCACTGCTACCTAATGAGGATGGTCTGGATAGGGGAGGGTTTGTAGAGGCAGTATGCCAGGTTGCATCCAGATGTGCTGGATATTGGTGCAGCGGCTGGTGGAGGGTTGGCAGGCCAGGCCTCAGTGGTTGGCCCACCTCTCTGTGCTGAAATGCATTTGGTTTATTGGCAGAAAGGTATGACATCTGAAAGGTGTGATTCCAGGTACCACCCCAAAAAAAAGAGTTGTAAGAGATGGGATGAGACAAAAAAGAAAAATATGATTAGAACCATTGTATGTCAGATGTATTCCTTATTACAATAAATCGCCATTTATTATTATCCTAGTTATAGAGCTTTCACACTTCCAGAGATGATTGTGAATAGTTAAAAGAATCCTTGGAATATTTACATATTGCATAGTTGCTTATAAAGATGCTACAGTGCAAGTTAACAATATGGCGCTAAAGCTAATATTGTTGCATTTCAACTCTAAAAATAATAATTGCTGAATGGAATCTATAGGCTAGTTGTAGGTATTCAACCCACATGATCTCAATGCACTACTACACTTCCCTAATACAATTACAAACAGCTATGGGAGAAAGCATATATGTATGCTGAAGTTGTTTCTGAACTATGGAATCACAATACTTAATACAATCAGGGTCAATTGTGCTGCAGACATACCCTTGCCTCTCTGCATCTAACCAGCCTCTCAGAATGTGCCTCCTTGTTCACTGTGATTTCTTCTGCAGCTGTAAAGTAGAGAATAAGAAAAGAAGAGGCATTTCCTGTAAAAGCACAATTGAAATTTCTCCAATATCTAGTTGCACACAGGACATCTAGTTTCCAGTGACAAGCAATGTCCATATAGCTGCAAACCCAGATACTCCTGACAGTGATTGATATTCTCAATCCAACAGTCTAATCAATAAAAAAGGGTCTGTTGCCTTGGATATGAACTTTCCTACAGTCTCCGTTACCAGCTTGGTGGATATGGGCATCCTGAGGCAATGTAGAAATTGCCTCATGTTTACTGACAACCAGCTAATTCTTAAACAAACCAACGCGGTATGTGAGAGATGTATTTATTAAATGTCACTGGAGGAAATGCTCTCACATAAAAGTACTTCTAATGTCAATAAGGTTGTCAGTAATACACATGCTGCACCCATCACGCACAATTCAAAGCAGACATATAGACCCACATATACTGAGGCATTTGCATGTAAACTTGCTAAGCCACAAAGACCTCCTAGACAAAGTACATATAAGAAATACCCTCAGCAGCCCCAAACACACACTTTCAAAACAACACCCACATCAACTCATAGAGCTACATCTCATGGAACCTCTACCTCTAAGCCCATAAGGCAAGTCACAACACAATCCAACATTCTAGTCATTGGAGATTCCATTGTGAGACACACTGATGTCCCTCTCACCAGGCTGAGTAAGGAGAAAGTTATGGTCAGTTGCTTATCAGGGGCTAGGATCCACCACATTACACATGCACTCAGGTCATTGGATCACAATTACCAATATGACTCAGTCATAGTCCATGTGGGAGCAAATGACCTGAGATGTACCTCCCTAGACTATATGAAGAGAGACATCATAGAGCTCTCATAATATGTGTCTCAGGCTGGTATGAGCCTAGCATTGAGCAGCATTTTACCTTCTCTAAGGATGATGCCACAATACGAACAAAAGATTGACTTTAATAATTGGCTTAGTTTCTGGTATCATTCTAAAGGGGTGCAATATTTGTCAGCATGGAAGGATATGGTCAACAGACCATGCTGCTTTGCCAGGGATGGTCTGCACCTCTTCCCTCTAGGCTTTCGAATATTAGCAAAAACCACTGTCTTCCTCCTCAGTGCCTTTTTTAGGCAATGCCAAACTGAAAATACTTCTGACATAGCAAATCAAAACCAATAAAATCTAAAGGTATTACTGCTCAATGATAGGAGCCTTAACAAAAAACTCCACTCCCTGGAAGCTTGCTTTACCCTAGAGAATGTCTGTGTGGTCTCTGAGACGTGGTTTAAAGCTGCGGACAGCACACCAACAGTGCAGGGTTATAGTGCCTTCCACACATTTAGACCAGTTACTTCATAGGCAGGGACTAAAGATGGAGGTGTCTATTTACGTCAAAAATAAATATACTTCAAGGCTGGTCAAACAGGACAATGCACTTGAGCTGCTTCATGTTCAAATCACCATTGATAAAATCCAATATCACTTCATTGCAAGCTATAGGTCCCCCTATATGACCCAAGAAACCCATACCATGTATTTAAACTTATTAGAAACACTAGCCATCCAACCCAATACCATATTCATGGGTGACTTCAATTATTCCATTATTAACTGGGAATCCTATACAACATCAAACGTACATGCAAATAATTTTCTGGATTTTGTAAACACTAACTCCCCAGACCAGATAGTCAATACACTGACTAGGGGCGCAACCATATTGGATCTGGTCCTCACTAATATGAGAGAGTGCTGCACACCCCCTACTGTAAAATCTTCCCTGGTAAGGTCAGACTACAAAATGGTCTCCTTTGAAGTAAAAATAAAACATGGACCCCCAGCTAAACTGGGAATATTCAGGAACTATTCTATGGCCAACCTACTGCTATTAGGTGAGAACCTGGCAAAAGTTCAAGACCCTAAATACCCTGAAAACACTTCTGCCTATGCAGAACTGTTCACAGAAACGCTGTACAAGCATGTTAATAGCTGCATAGAGGCAGCTGTACCAACAAGGAAGAAGTACAGAACTAACTCAAAAAACAAGCTACCCTGCTGGAATCACAAAATCAATCAGACGTATAACATGAGGAAGAAAATCATGGCAAAAATTAGGAGGTGCAGCACCCAGCAGGATAAATCTACTCTCATTAAACTAAACAAAAAAACTCAGAGGACAAATAAAGTCTACCAAAGCCAAATTTGAGGTAAGTCTGGCCTCCCAGGCCAAGGACAACCACAAAGCATTCTTTAGCTATGTCTGCAACCTCAATGGCAATACACAATTGTGTGCAGAGCTCATTGTAAATGGAACCACCTATCCTGAGCCAGAAGATATAGCAAAACTCCTGGCTGATAAATTCACCTCCAACTTTACTCCTCTCTCCCCTCAGCCTTCTATCAGGAAATATCATCAATATATATCTCCCCCTACTATCACTAGGGAACAAGTACTTTATGATCTCTCTAAGACCAAGAACACTGCATCAGTGGGCCCAGACAATATCCCAGGATGCCTTCTAAATAGCATGAAAAATGATGTATCAGGGCCTCTGGAATTACTATTTAATTGTCGCTTCCATACAGGCTTTGTGCCTTATGAATGAAGAAAGGCAATAGTAATCCCTCTGCACAAAGGTGGGCCATCTACAGACCCTGGAAACTACAGACTCATAAGTCTCACTAGTCTGATATGTAAAACCATGGAACAAATTATCATGGAGATGATCAATAGAGATATAGTAAACCTCCAGACACTGGACCCAACCCAGTTTGGTTTCGTCAAGGGCAGATCATGCCTAGTCAACCTGGTGGACTTCTTTAAGAAGGTCACCAAAGCAATAGATGAGGGAAACATCATTCACACTGCCTACCTTGACTTGACCAAGGCATTTGACACAATACTTCACTCGGGCATTTTTGACAAACTTAAGAGGTTAGGTACAAACCCATATGTCTTCAGGTGGATAGACAACTGGCTCACAGCCAATATACAGGAAGTTAGATTTGGGGAGTCCACCTCTAGAAAGAGGCCATCACAAGTAGAGTCCTCAGGGATCAGTCCTTGGACTGCTCCTTTTCGGCATTTACTTCTCAGAAGTCAAGGCCAATGTCATTGGTCTCTGGCTGACTAAATTTGCAGATGATTGCAAATTAGGAGCTTTCACTGAATCTCACACTGACACAAAAGTTCTCCAAGAAGGGTTGATACAGAAAAACAACTGGTGTCAGAGTCATGGACTAAAACTAAATGCCAAGAAATGTATAATAGTATGTGTTATGTCAGTTGCACTGGAGACAGCCTTGGCTAGGCTGTTCCAAGCTTTAGCCTTGTACTGAGATCTAGTATAGTCTCCCTGCAGCAGCCTCCAGTTTTAGCACTCAGTAACTCTTCCTCAACCCACCTCTGTGCCTGAATTTGACACCATCATCCACATCTGTCATGTTTGCAGAGGTCCTCCAACAAACTGTGATTTCACATTTTAAGACCAGTGCACAAACATGCCAACCACATTTGTGTGACAGTAAGCAAAGAGAGACATTGCCAAACAAAGAGGAAGGGAGTTTATGAAACAGCAATGATCATGTGAAACTTTGCAGTGATCTTTGGCATGTATGATGCTACACCTGGGCACACCAGGTGATTATTCCTCATTGCCACAGAAGAAGTGTTTGTCAATTGTAGTCATTAAAGAGTGACTGGTGTTATACTTCAATTAGGCCTGTACGCATGTGACATTAAAAGGTCCTGGTTCATACATTCTCAGTTTTGATGTAGGACCAATGTCTGACAATAGATTGGAAATGGATAGACTTGCATGACTTTAGTGATAGAGTTTGGAGTTATGGTACATACCTCACAAAACAGTCTGTTTTACAGTTATAATTGGATTATAGGAGGGGTCTAGATGATTGTCAGTAATCTGTTGTGTCCATCAGAGATAAACAGTTGCATTTTCTATTACATAAATCATCATTGTCATGTTAAACCAGTTATACATAATCAAATGGGGTTCATACGTCAGTCATTAAAGAGCTATGATACCTAAAAATGATGTGTATGCAAGTGGTAGTGATACCTTTCTTTCAATCAACCTACTATACATAGCTATTAGTATGTAGCATTACCTTTATAATAAATGTTTTATAAACAATGACAGTGTGACACGGTTAGTAAGGGCATAGAGTCTGCTAGATTTGATCCCTGGCTCACCTGTGTTCTGACCACAAACTCAGTGTAATTACACCTGGTGCCACAGGAAAAGGTAGATGATAGGTGTATTTTCTACACTCAGTACAGTCCAGAGTGCTGGTGGCCACACATTGCCTCTGAGCCTGTTTGTGCAGAAGAAGGCACACCACATTAAATTTTTCACTTTTTTCCTTAAGCAGAGAACCACGTTTGTACCTGGGTAGGCAATGCACAAATGGAAAAGGCAATAGTGAACACAAATTATGTGTGTACATACTCATTGTGACCCTCTCACTAAAAATGTCTGCTGTAGGTCTCAAACCCTGCTTTATCTCTGCTCTTTCTTTTTTAGTTTATCACATTTGCACCTTGTACCACAGAGACAATTACTGACAAGTGGAATCTCTGCAGTTATTACCATCCATCATGCTAACCATCGCACAATGCTGGTAAGCTTATTTGCACTCTGTAAGGCAACTGCAATTAATTGTTTCACTATTTCCTTAAGCAGTAAACTGCACTGTGCCAGGCACCACATATCAGGTCTGAATTTGTCCATTAACAGACTTAAGAAAAAAAGTCATGGGTATTCAGAACTGCCATATTACTGAAACACCTGATGTCATTAAGGGGTCATTTGCATATACCCTATTATACTCCTTTACAAGAGGTTTTAAGGAATCACACAGTGAAAACACTAGCTAGCAATGGCGGTTGGTGACTTCAAATTAAAGGGGGGGCTACAGGAGACAGTTGAATGGGTGGGGCCAATGGGAAGGGATGTCCTCTAACAACTGTACTGTATTATACAAGGAATATGATTTAATAGAATCAGGAAGGTGTATCAAAGAACACATGTTATGTTTCATGTGCAAGGGCCCTATGATTTGAAAACAGCCCAAAGTTAATCTTTAGCTGCTACTGGTCAGATGTATTTTCTTTGAATGTGGGTTTCAAAGCTGTTTCAATGAATGCAAGTTTTTAGGTTAGAGAAGTTTTAATGCTAAGTCTATTTCATTGTGAGACTGCATTGCTTTGTTTAGCATATATCTATTGTTTGTGCTGTAAAATGTAAAATAAAACTTTTAAATGAAAGCTAAATAATCATAGAAGTAAAGCAATATGCACATTATAGTGTTTATGGTAAATGGGGTGAAATAGCAAAGTAATGGGACATTGGAATGGCTGCAGGGCGGAGGCCCCATTCACTATGATTTTGTGAGGGGGGAAGGGCAGAAAACTCAAAGACAGCCCCAGCTGAACTATACCTCTCAACTGTCCAGATTTTCACAGAATTAATAGATTTTTGCTTCTTATTTTTAGTTAGTCCTCATAAAATTTGTGGTTGTCTGGCAAATCATTTAGGAATGAAGTCACTAAATAATGACAGAGAGTGAGTTTCAGACTTCATACCCGTCAGAAAAATGCATGCTAAAGCAAGACCTGTTATTCTATCGACTGTCTAAGTTTATAAAACAGCAATTTTAGTACTGTCTGTATGTTTCCCCAATATATTTGGCCTTGTCCAGATTTCCAGTGTTAAAAGGTTGAGAGGTACGTGCAAATAAATTGCTTTATAGAATTAGGTATATCCAAACCTCTCGACTGTCCATGACTTTGGTTCAAAATGTTGCTCTCCCTATAATAATCCCTCCACAAAATGGCAATTTTGGAAGAAAATGTGGAGGATTTACAATTAAGAAATAATTGTAATGATCAGAGTTATAGATTACTTTTATTTCAGAAATGCATGTAGATTCTCTTATTTTGTCAGCTGCTCAACTTAACAGTACTAATATTAAAACGTGTCCCTTCTTTGGCAGGTTCCCAGCTGTATTGTGTGGCTATTTTATATTTTTGCATCACATTTTTGGTACGTTTTTCATAAAATTGTGATTTTCTGGCAAATTAGTGGCAAATCATTAAAGATTGTGGTTAGAAAATAATAACAGACATTTGAATTTCAGATTTCATACCCTTCAGAAAATTCATACTAATGCAAGACCTACGATTCTATTATCTTTCTAAGTTTATAAGAGCAATATTTAAAAATTGTCTTTATTTTTGGGACTTTGTCCCACTTCTATTTATGGCTTTGTCCAGATTTCTTGCTCTGAATTTGAGAGGTATGACAAATGTGTCAGTGCCATCACCGTCAGACAGAGACATTTCAAATTGTGACATGCTTGTTGCAACCCACTCCCTCATGTAGTGACTCTGGATGTGTCCAAGCAAGGCAAGGCGCTGTTATGCAGTGTTAGTTCATAGGTTCATAGGTTGGTACTAGGCTCTCGGCTCTAGGGCCTATACAAGAGTAGCCATAACAATTCCCTGGATATTTCTTCCCACAATATTTACTTCCCTGGACCCCTGTCTAGCAGGGTGACTGACGTGATCCCCGGGGTGAATTTCCTTTCTCCCATCCAATCATCAAGGTTCCTTTTGAAGAAGGCCAAAGAGGCACTCTGCTTGACATGTATGGGCAGTCTATTCCAGAATATGGGGAGTCTCTGGGTTAAGAACCTATTCCTCCAGCATGTTTTATTTATTGTGATAACAAGGTTTAGATCCCTGGAGCGTGTGGCTCTGAGGGATTGGGATTTCTTTAAATGTAGCATGTCCAACAGCTCTGGGTTTGACATGGCCTTGTATGTTAAGCAGAGATCACCTCTGAGTAGACGATATGCGACAGAGTATAGCTGGAGTTTTTTTAAGGCGGCCAGCATAGGTCATCTGCTTTAGGCCTGTGATTCCTTTAATGAGGTATTTCTGCGGCATTTCCAGTTGTTGCAGATGTCTTGAGAGGTACATACCAAATGGGGCATTGTATTCTATAATGGGTCTAATGAGGGATGAGTACAGTGGGACAATGACCTCCTTTTTCCTGGATGAAAAGCCCTTCGTGATGAGGTGTGCCACATAGAAGGATTTCCTGACTGTTGTGGCAATGTGGTTATCGAAGGTGAGACCACTGTCCACCTGTGTCCCTAAGTCTCTTATCACACTTTGAGTGTTTAGTGTACTGGCACCTATGAGGTAATTCATGGGTATGTGTTTTTTCACAAAGGGGATAACTATACATTTATTGGCATTGAGCTTGAGCCCATGGCTCTGGCACCAAGCATCTGTTTCTGTAAGGCCCTTTTGTAGAGTATCCACATCATTTGGGGATTCAATAATAGCTAGCAGTATGCAGTCATCTGTGAACTTTGTTAGCCAGTCTCTTAGTGTTGGCCTGTACTTCAGAGAAGTAGATGCCAAACAAGAGCGGTCCCAGGACTGAACCCTGAGGTACTCCACTTGTCACTTGTCTGGAGCTGGATTTGGAGTCTGCTACTTTTACAGTGTGGGTTCTGTCAGTAAGCCAGTTGGCAACCTATCGAGTGACGTAGGGATTAATGTCCAGCTTATTAAGTCTATCTATGATTCCAGAGTGGGGGATGGTGTCAACGACCTTGGCGAGGTCCAGATAGGCTGTGTGGACTGCCTTACCCTTGTCCACGGCTCTGGAGACTGATTCGAAGAAGTCAATCAGGTTAAGAAGACAAGATCGGCCCTTCACAAACCCAAACTGGGTGGGGGTCCAGTGTTTGAAGGTTGCCAATGTCTTTGTTTATAAGTTCCATGACAATACGTTCTATGGCCTTGCAGATCAGGCTCATCAGACTGATGGAGCAGTAGTTCCTGGGATCCAAGATGGATCCCCCTTATGGAGTGGGATAACTGTAGCTGTGTGCCACTCAGTGGGCACAAAGCCTGAGGTGAGGCTATGATTAAACATGACACTTAGGTGAGGTGCCAGTTCATTTTGTAGTTCATGTAATACACAACCCGGGATGTCATCTGTTCCCATGGATGCTGTATTCATAGCTTTGTTTTTTACCTGTGTGGCCATTATTACTGGAATTTGTCAATTTTCCGGTATTGAGATGGGCCATTTAGGGGGTGAGAGGGGGGTGAAGTTGGCAGTGAAGTGATCTGCCAGGACATTGTCAATATCCTTGGGATCAGTATATTTAATGCCATTCTGTTGTAGCTCAGAGCAGATCTGAGCATTGTCATTTAGATTCTTGACATGGTTATAGAATGCCTTGTGGTTGTCTTTGGAATCTTTGGCAATTTTATTTTCATAACTAGCTCTGGAGGATTTTATGAGGGATCTCAGCTTCTTACTGAGGCTGGTAAGGGAGTTTTTTGCATCCTGGGATTTTCCTCTTTTCTGCAACAGTTTCTTCCTTTTGTTGTAAAGTTTGTTTATGGCAGAAGACCACCAGATTGGCTTCCTTTTTTGGAGGAGAGCATCTTGGTTCTATTTGGGATGGCACAATTCATGCTTGAGTGGATGTGCTCATACAGTGCCTTTGTGTAGGATTCAACAGTCGAACTTTCAGTTCCTGTCTGCATGGGTGTCATGAAGTTTGTCACTTCTGACTTGAGTAGCATGAAGTTGGCTTTGGAGAAGTTTTTTATGGAGGTTTCCTTACTGGGGGGTGGGGGTGGGATGTGGATGTTAAGGGTGATTAGCTTATGGACAGACCTGACCAACAAGGAGGTAACCATAGGTGTGGAGCATTGATTTTCCATGTTGGTAATGACCAGGTTTAGGATATTGGAGCCCTGGTGGGACTATGGATTAGTTGACCCAGGGCATTGGAATTTATGAATTCCAAGAACCGTTGGGCAAAGGTGTTGGTACACAATTAGTTTTCCCAGTTAATGGCAGGGTAGTTGAAATCACCCAGTATTAGGCTGTTTGGTTGTATCCTAATATTTTCCAGTATGTTTAGAAAGGTGCAGTGAGAATCTTGGAGCATGGTGGGGGATCTGTAACAGGCTACAGTTTGGAATGCAGTCTTACCTAGTGTTAGTTGCACCTGGAGAATTTCAGATGCACTGTGTTGGGCAACTAGCCTGGTGGTGTGAATATCCTTGGTGAATATGGACACTCCTCCACCTTTAGTGTTTTGGTCCTGTTTTGGTGGCCAAAAAGTGTGGTAAGAGTTGTAGCCTGGTATTGCAGGAGTGTTCTCTGGAGCCTTGAACCAGGCCTCAGTTACTGCACAGATATCGATGTTCTCCATTTTTAGGAGTGCCTTGAGAGAGTGCATTTTGAGGTTTAGACTTCTAGCATTGAGTAGCATTACCTTCAGAATTTGTATGCTTGTACCTGTTACGGTGGTGGCTTTGCCCTTTGAACTTTGCCTAAAAAAGGCACTATAGGGGTGGCAAGAGCCTTAGCCAGTAACCTGAATCCCAGGGGCGACAGGTGCAGACCATCTCTGGCAAAGTATCGTGGTATGTTGATCATGTCGTCCCAGGCAGACAGATACTGGATCCTTTGAATGACACCAGAAGCGTAGCCAATTGTTGAAGTCAGTCATTTTGCCTTATATTGTGGTATCATTCTGGGCGAAGGCAGCATGCTACTCAGGGCTAGGGTCATACCTGCCTGGGCCACATGATCCAAGAGCTCTTCCATGTCTCTTTTCATGTAGTCTAGGGAGATACATCTCAAGTCATTCACTCCGACATGGACAATGATAAAGTCATATTTGTACTTGTTGTGGAGTGGCTTCAGTGCATGCGTTATGTCGCAGATCCTGGCAGCTGACAGGCAGCTGAGTGTAATTTTCTCCCTGTTCAGCCTGGTGAGTGGGACATCAGTGTGCCTGACTATATAGTCACCTATGACTAAAGTTTTAGGTATGTCATCTTGCCTTAGGACCCGTTGCTGGGTGGCACCATGGTGTGAGCTATGTGACACTTTGGTTGTGATTGGTGTTTGTTTGCATTTCAGCTTCGGAGGTCCTTGTTGCTTGGTTAGGTTACAGTTAAGGGCCTCCGCATATGTGGATTTAATGTTGCTATGTGTGGGTGTTGGTGGTGTGGGTTTAGAAGGGCTATGTGTTGCTTGAGGTGTAGTGCGGGTGTTAACCTTCTCCTCTTGACTGTCTAGCACAATCTTGGGTGGAGAGAGCTTTGCTTCCAGTTTGGCTAAGTAAGTGCATCTCTCACAGGTTGTAGTGTTGTCAATGCTAAGAAAATTAAACTACTTCTATTTCTGCCTAAATCACACTCTCATAACACCTCAGCCTTTACTGTCACCTTGTTAGACAGCACCACCATCAATGTTAAATCTCATACCAAACTACTAGGGGTCATAATTGATGATAAACTAAATTTCAATCTTCATATAAATTACTGTATCAAAAATACTAAGCTTGGCTTACTATACCATAAAAAAAGATATCTCACACCAGAGGCAAGACGGTTACTCTCTCTTGCTTATCTCCTACCTTGTCTTTTCTATGGCTCCCAAATCCTCACTATCCCACAGGCAACACTACTGAATAAGATGGAAAATACATATCATAAAATAGCTAGATTTGCTGCCAACACTCAACCTAAATCCCATCACTGTTTGGCTTTGAAAACACTGAACTGGCTTGAGTTCCCCAATCAACTTTTTTTTCTATCAACTTAATATTAGCCACTCTATCCTCTACAAACCCTTGTTCTGCCCTAATATTTCCAACATCTTAAATTACTACCTCCCAACCAGAAAACTTAGAAGCACCAACCAAAATGTCCTTGACATCTATAAACCTAAAAAATCAATTGGTGAAACCCTCTACAACTATCTTCCCTCTATCCACTGGAATAAGCTACCTTTAACAATCAGATCTATTACACAGCGCCTCCCATTTAAAATCACCCTATAAGTCCACTTTACAAATACCTGGACTTGCTCTTGTACACAACCACCGTGAACTTAATCACCTGACCCTCTTTGCATATATCCCCTTCTCAATTTGTATGTAATTCTTGCTACAGAACTCCTAATACCTTTTTCACTCAATTTCTCCACTGTTTATTTATTTATTTTATTTATTTAAGTTTGATGACCAGGGAAGTCCACTGGGCCAAGAAGAGCATGTTTTCAGTGGAGGCCCGGGGAGTAAAGCTCCACAATAATTGCAAGTTACATTTCACATGTTACAAAAGAACATAGTTCATTCCACTAATTAAACATTTACAGATAAGCTCCATGATATTTGCACTTGGCTTGTCACAATGTTACCAAAATGAAAAGACGTAAGTCAATACAGAAATTTCAACATTAACATAAAGTGAATATTTTTGTTATAAACTCAATTGTAGGTTTAACACTTCAAAATATACAGCTACTAGCCGTTAGTAGGTTAGGAAAATATTATGCATGGGGGGTAACAGTATATTTGAGATTGGAGAGTATAGTACAATAGATATTAGAGAGAAAATTAGTTTTTGGTAGGGAAGGGTTTGTTTTGGGAGGGAAGCAGTAATAGTAGAGGTAGTTGGATGAGTCAGTGCAAAGTGGAATGAGGGGGGGTTAAGTTGGAGCGTGGCAAGGGTATTCTCATTTGGAAGAAAGATGAGAGAGTAGCTGAGATTTGAAATTTGTATGGTTAGGTAGGTTGAGTAGGTGTGTGGTGAGAGAGCTCCACTGTTTACCTAAGGAGTGGGACAGCAGTAGATGGCCAGGAGGTCATGCAGGTTTGTGGACCTGAAGGAGATTTTGTTTTTTGGATCTGAGTGAGTGACCTGTGGCAGGTCAGATACGGATTTGCTGTGTCCAGGACTGCTTGTGAGCTCCTAAGCCCCCCCCCTTAACTGGGGTTAAACTATTCCTGGTGCCATAAAGTCCGTTCCTCAAAATTTCCTTTGCAACTAGCCAGCTTTTTAGTTTTAGCACTCATCTGTTTCTTTGATCTCAGCACTTGTTCAGAACTCATTGTAAGCACTAAATAAGTTACAAATTACTACAGCACTCAACTTTCCTCACTTGTCTAGAGGAAAACAGTTTTTAGTACTTAATAAATAAGCACCTATTCAGGCATGTCTAAAGGTCAGCTCCCGGTGTTTTCTCCTGTCTACCTGATGAATCTGGGCATCTTGGGACAATGCAGCAATTGCCTCATGTACACAGACAACCCTCTCCTCCTACCACCCAACACTACGACCTGTGAGAGATGCACTTATGTAGCCAAATTGTAAGCAAAGCTCTCTTCACCAAAGACTGGCCTAGACAGTCAAGAGGAGAAGGTAAACACTTGCACCGAACCACACTCATCACATAGTCCCTCAAAACCTACACCACCAAAACACACACACACAGAAGCACAAAACACATACCTACATTTGTGGAGGCTCTCAGTACAAATCTGCCCAAACAACAGAGACCTCCAAAGCAGAAATGCAAGCAACCTCCACCCCCTAACACAACCCAAATGACACATAGCCCACATACTCAGTGTGCCACTCAACTACAGCCCATAAGGCATAACGTACCCAACATTCTAGTCATAGGTGACTCTATAGTCAGGCACACTGATGTTCCACTCACCAGGCTAAACAAGGAAAAAGTTACTGTCAGCTGCCTGTCAGGTGCCAAGATCCACCACATAATGCACGCACACAGGTCACTCCACAACAAGTACAAATATGACTCTGTTATTGTCCATGTTGGTGTGAATGACCTGAGACGTGCCTCCCTGGACTACATGAAAAGAGACATGGAGGAGCTCTCCAATCTTGTAGCCCGGGCTGGTATGACCCTAGCCCTGAGTAGCATCCTACTATCACCCATTATGACACCACAGTACAAGGACAAAATGATTGACTTTAACAGTTGGCTAAGCTTCTGGTGTCATTCTAAGAGAATCCAGTATCTGTCTGCCTGGGATGTCATGATCGACAGACCATGCTGCTTTGCCAGAGATGACCTGCACCTGTCACCCTTGGGATTCCGGATACTGGCAAAGGCTCTTGCCACCCCTATAGTGCCTTTTTTAGGCAAGGTTCAAATGACAAATTCACCACTGCAACACATACAAGCAAGCAAAATTTGAGGGTAATGCTACTCAGTCCTAGAAGTCTAAACCTCAAAATGCACTCACACAAGGCACTCCTTAAAATGGAGAACATTGACATCTGTGCAGTGACAGAGACCTGGTTCAAAGCTCCAGAGAGCACCCCTGCATTACCAGGCTATAATTCATACCACACCTTTCAGCCACCAAACCTGGACCGAAACACTGTCCATATTCATTAAGGATATCCACACCTCCAATCTAATTGCTCAGCATAATGCATCCGAGATTATCCAAGTTCAATTAACTCTGGGCGAAACCGCAACCCAGATTGTAGCTTGCTACAGACCCCCCACCATGCCCCAGGATTCCCACTCATCTTTTCTTGATACACTGGAAAATATTAAGGTACAACCCAACACCCTAATAATGGGTGATTTCAACTACCCTACCATTAACTGGGAAAACTACTCATGTACCAACTCTTTTGCTCAATGTTTTCTGGAAATCATCAATTCCAATGCCTTGGATCAACTTATCTACACCCCCACCAGGGACAGCAATATCCTAGACCTGGTCATCACCAACATGGGTGACTGGTGTACCACACCAGAGGTCAGCTCCTCGTTGGTCAGATCCGACCACAAGCTAATCACCCTAGACATCCACATCCCGCTCCCACCCCCCATTAGGAAAACAACCGTAAAATATTTCTCCAGAGCCAACTTCACGCTTCTTAAGACAGAAGTGGCAAACTTCACAACACCCATGCAGATGGACAATAGAGGTACGACTGCTGAATCCTACACAAATGCACTTTATAAGAACTTACACGAGTGCATGGATCGTGCTATCCCTAACAGAGCCAAGATGCTATCCTCCAAAAAAAAGGAAGCCAATCTGGTGGTCTTCTGCCATAAACAAACTCTACAACAGAAGAAAGAAACTGTTGCAAAAAAGAGTAAAATCCCACGATTGGAGGAACTCCCTGGTCAGCCTCAGTAAGAAGCTGAGATCCCTTATAAAATCCTCCAAAGCTAGTTTTGAAAACAAAATTGCCACTGATTCTAAAGACAACCACAAAGCATTCTATAGCTATGTCAAAAATCTCAATGGCAACACTCAGATCTGCTCTGAGTTATAGCACAATGACACTAAATATACAGAACCAACTGATATTGCCAACATCCTGGCAGATAGGTTCAGTGCTAACTTTACCCCCCCTCTCAACCCCTAAAAGGCCCATCTTTATACCGGAAGAATGCAAAGTTCCTGTAATCACGGCTGTACAGGTAAAAACTTCACTCTCCAAAGCCAAGAACACAGCATCCATGGGACCTGACAACATCCCAGGCTGCCTTCTACATGAACTACAGAATGAACTGGCACCCCACCTAAGTACCATGTTCAATCATAGCCTCACCTCAGGCTTTGTGCCCACTGAATGGCGCAGCATGACAGTTATCCCACTCCACAAAGGGGGGGCCACAACAGACCCCGGAAACTACCGCCCCATTAGCCTGACGAGCCTCATCTGCAAGGCCATGGAACGTATCATCATGGAACTCATAAACAAAGACATTGGAGATCTCCAAACTCTGGACCCTACACAGTTTGGGTTTGTAAAAGGCAGATCATGTCTCCTAAACCTGATAGACTTCTTTGAAGTAGTCACCAAAGCCATAGATGAGGGTAAGGTGGTTCACACAGCCTATCTAGATCTCACCAAGGCATTAGACACCACCCCCCACTCTGGAATTATAGATAAACTCACTAAACTAGGTATAAATCCCTATGTCACAAGATGGGTTGCCAACTGGCTTACTGACAGAACCCACACTGTGAAAGTAGCAGACTCCAAATGGTGTAAGGAAATGCAAACAACCAGAGGAACATTTTGAATTCCAATGGAAGGTTCTACGACCTGTAAGTCAGACTTAATAATAAACATTTCACATCACATATTAACAGAAGCTGAAAAGAGGCTTTTGAACAAGGGACTTACATTTATACCAGCTAAAAATGTTGATTACATTGACCATGTTATAAATTTGAAAATGTTCACAAGAAATCTGAATTTGAGAAGGATGTTTGACAATAGTAATAGTGAAACTATGAAGTTTTTTTAAAAAACCCTCGACATTTATACCATCAGCACATCCTTTAGTAGAAGCTTTTGAAAAAGCGGTGGTGAAAGACCTAAATAAGTTATATAATAGCAAACACACAAAAATTATTTTTATAATCTTGACAAAGAAGAAGAAAATGCACTTCAGCAATTACAGGCAAATCATAATATTGTTATAAGGGGTGCAGACAAAGGTGGAGCCATTGTCATTTTAGATACTTCTATGTATAAGGAGAAAATGTTAGATTTATTAGCGGATAAAGCAGCATACCGTGATATAGATTTAATCAAATTAAACAAAATAGTGAACAATGTTCAAGATAAACTATATGACATGTTTTTATGTAATGTAATTGATTTTGATTTATATAAATATTTCTTAGTAGAACAATCATTGGTACCTACTTTTAGAGGCCTGCCCAAAGTCCATAAGAATCTCACACATCCACCACTTATACCCATAGTATCCAGTAAGGGGTGGCTTACTGAAGCCATATCTATATATTTAGAAAATCAACTAAAAAAGGTAGTGGAAAAAAACAACAGCAATTGTTAAAGATACTGAACACTTTATTAGAAGCCTTTTTGAATATACAGCACCTGAGGAAAAACAAAGAAATAAGTTATATGGTAACTCTGAATGTAAATTCTCTTTTTACATCTATTCCAAATGACATAGGCATTGAATATATGAGATTGTTTTTAATTCAGCATGATATACCTAGAAACTTAATAATCAAATGTGCTATGTTAATGGACATTGTCCTTAACAATAATGTTTTTGTATATGAAGGAAACTATTTTTTACAAAAAAGGGGAGTAGCCATGGGTACCCCATGCGCTAACTCCTATGCAAACATCGTGATGGCATATTGGGAACATACATACATACATACATATTAAGAAGTGAATATGAAGAAAACATTTTATTATACAAACATTTTGTAGACAATGTTTTTTCTATGTAGGAATGACAAATAGAACCTTAAGGGAACAAGTGAAAGAACATATTTATGCAATAAATAGGAAGGACGAAAATAATGCGTTAGCAAAACATATAAACAAAGGTACATTACACAGTTTTAAATTTATGGTATTAGAAATGATATATAGGAATGCTAGGCTAGGGTATTATAAGAATTATACAGAGCAGAGAGAAATGAAATGGATATTAAGATTACAAGCAGATAGAGGGCTAGGACTAAATGATAAGATGTCCATGAGACCCTTTCTAGCAACTAAGGATCTTAAACATTAGAAAACACATAGGCATTATATAGGTATTAATATATGTGTTCTATATATTATTTTATGTATTTATTCTTTATTAGTTTATATAAATTTTTTTTTTATATTTTTGATAAAAGTTATAAGTGTATATTAGTATTGCATGTTTATATAAATGCACACAGTTCTCATCAGGTATGGCTGTATATACACGAAGTATGTAGTGTTGAAGTATAGATATACTGTTCTATATACAATAGTTTATACTTCACATGTAAGGATAAATGAATAGTTACATGCCATATTTTTATGATGTTTTTAACAAAAATACGTTATAATTCATGACAAAGATAACCAATAAGTTTTTTATGTGTATATATAGTTCCTAATACATATGGTTTTATATTCATCAATGCACATGATTATCAGATTTTTTTTATATATATTTTTTTGTATATATACATTTATATAGTTCATATATATATATATATATATATATATATATATATATATATATATATATATATATATATATATATATATATATATATATATTATTTATACATTTTTATAAATGTGAGATTATTATATTATATTTGTTATAATATTTTAAAAATGTTTTTAATGAATTATCCATAAGGTTTTTGATGAATTATTTTATTTTCATTCAATATTCATGAGCCAAATGGTGATTGGCTTGACAATGAAATGTTAAAGCTTTTAAATGGTACCAATTAAGTCAATAGTCAACAGTCTGATGAAGCATTCCCTTTGAATGTGAAAGCGCTTACTGAATTTTAAGTCTTTGGCCTTGTTGGATTTTTTCATTTTATTTCTAATAAATAGTCGGCTTCTCATTGTCGTGTTTTGGCTGCCTCTTTCAGTTTTGTTTTTTGGGATTTTATGGACATTTGCTGCAGCTGAGGAGCCTCTTCCTTGTCTTGGAAATTCTTTTTCAGTTTAGACTTCAAATCAGACTTCAGACCAGTGACAAGTGGAGTACCACAGGGTTCAGTCCTGGGTCCTCTCCTGTTTGGTATCTACTTCTCTGAAGTACAGGCTAACACAGAAGGTCTTTGGTTAACTAAATTTGCAGATGATTGCAAACTAGGAGCCATAATCAAAACTCCTAACAATGTGGACATCCTACAAAAGGGCTTCACTGAGACAGATGCCTGGTGTCAAAGACATGGTCTCAAGCTCAATGCCAAAAAGTGCATTGTCATCCCCTTTGGTAAAAACTCTGTACCCATGAACTACCACATAGGTGGTAGTCTACTTAACACCAAAGTGTGATAAGAGACCTTGGGACACAGGTGGACAGTAGTCTCTGCTTTGATAATCACATCACCACAGTGGTCAGGAAATCCTTCTATGTAGCACACCTCATCATAAAAGGTTTCTCATCCAGAAAAAAAGAGGACATTGTTTCCCTCTACTCATCAATCATTAAACCCATTATAGAGTACAACGCCCCTTTTGGTATGTACCTCATAAGACATCTACAACAACTGGAAAGGCCGCAAAAATACCTCACAAAGAGGATTACTGGCCTCAAACAGATGTCTTACGCTGACCGTCTCAAAAAACCCCAGCTTTTCTCCATCGCATATCGCCTACTCAGAGGTGATCTCTGCCTAACATACAAAGCTATGTCAAACCCAGAGCTGTTGGACATGCTCCACTTAAGAAAATCCCAATCCCTCCGAGCTACACGCTCTAGGGACCTAAACCTTGTCACCACAATAAACAGAACATGCTGGAGGGATAGATTGCTGTCCCAGAGACTTCCCATACTCTGGAACAGACTACCGATCTATGTCAAACAGAGCTCCTCATTAGCACTCTTCAAGAAAAATCTTGATGATTGGATGGGTAATAGGAAATTCACCCTGGGGATCACTTCTGTGGTTCTGCTTGACTGGGGCACAGGAAGATAATTTTCTTGGGTGGCAAAAGCCAGGGTACCTTTTTGGCTAGGCTTGTATAAGCCCTAGGACCAATAGCCTAGTACCTACCTATGAACCTATGGTTGAGAATGTAAGGTTTTAAGGAAGTAGCGAGAGCCGGGCAGTTTGCAGGTTTAAAGATGAGCTTTTGGGCAATGGTGAGTTATAGGTAACTGAGGTAGTTGGGTAGTTCAAGCCAGCTGAGGGTGAGGAGGGAGTGGCATTGGCGGGATGAGTTTTTTGAATTGGTTGCAAATTTGAAAATCTTGTGGTAGCAGGATTCAAGTTTGGACCAAAGACCAAGATGGAGATTGGTGAAAAGAGGGGCACCAAACATAAGGGAGGGGAGTAGGAAGGTGGATGCAAGAGTTTGACAGGTAGAGGGGCTTAAGAAGTGGTTGTGCCTCTAGAGGAGACCTAACTTTTGGTGGGTTTTCTTGAATGCGGAGCGAATGTGGGTGTCAAATTTTAGTTCTTCATCAATAATGATGCAAAGAAGCTTAATGCTGGGAACAATTTCAAGGAGGGTGTTGTTTTGGCTCTGTATGGTGAATGTGGATTTGTCAATGGAGTTTTTGGTAGGTGAAAAAACATTAGTTTGGTTTTATTTGCATTTAGTGCCAGATGGTTAGACTGCATCCAAGTTTCTGTTTTGGAGAAGGCTAGTTGGGATTTTTGCTAGGAGCTTGGAGGGGGTGAAGGCTGAGCAGATGATTGTTGAGTCATCTGCATATTGGATGATAGAGGAGTCTGGGATGGATTGGTGAAAGTTGTTAATGAATAGGTTGAAAAGAAGAGGGCCAAGAACAGAACCTTGTTAGATACCTGTGGATGTGGGAAGGAAGTGGGGGGGTTGAAGTTTTCCATTGGACAGCTTGTTGGTGGTTGGACAAGTAGTTGAAAAACCAGGTGATGGTGGTGAGAGAGAGGTGTAGGGTGGAGAGTTGGGATATAAGTAGGGTGTGTGAGATGGTGTCAAAGGCCTTTGACAGATCTAGGAATAGTGTGGATACAAACTTGCCTGAGTCGCGTTCGAGGTTTATGGTTTCAAGAAAGGAAAGAAGGACAGTCATGGTGCTATGGCCAGGGTGGAAGCCATGGTGGGTAGGGGAGAGAAAATTGTTTAGTGTTAGGTGTGCCATGAGTTGTGCTTGTATTGTTTTCTCTAGTATTTTAGAAAGAGGGTTAAGGATGGCAATAGGCCTGAAGTTGGTTCTTCAAACAACATACAGGTTGATTTACAAACTATTAATGACAAACTAAAATTGTTTGATAACAAATTACTAAAAATGAAAAAGCTCCAACTAGAAGTCATGTATTTTAATACTTGCCTTGATCAACACATTGTTCCTAAAGGGTTGTGCTATCACCAATACCCCACCGGTTTAATTGCTGATTCACCTTATCATTTTGAACTGGTATCTTTGTTTGACAAACAAGGCTTTGACTTAATGAGCTTAATGATTAAACATTACAACTTTTATATTGAAACTTTGATTAAGGAAGTGTCTGTTTTGAACACTGAGATCACTACAGACTTGGACTTCCTGAGATACAAGTTTGATTATGAAAGAAGCTTTTTTAGTATAGATCAGCAATTGGAGAGACTTAAAACAAATAAGCTTAAGAAGATCAATAGAGACCGACAAGCTTATGATACTGGCACTGCTTATCCTAAACCATCTAGTGCACAGTCAGCGGCAGCACTAGGTGGGAATACACAAATTTTGCTTAACACCAATGCGGATTCTACCCTTGACAACATGGGTAGTCCTAATTCTATTCTAGTTAACAATAATGACAACACCCTGAGACATAGTGAAAGAATTCGTAACCAAAATTACAATAACAGTAATGGGACAACTACACACAGCACTAATATGAATAATAGAAGTGATTTCAACCAAAATTTTTGTGTAACCAAAGACTTAGGAGCAATTCCGAAGAAAAAGTTCAACAACATGCAGAAGAACCAGAGGAACAAACGCAACAACAGATTCAAGAGATAGGGGCTTACCCCCTTCGGGGGTAGACATTCTCTTGAATTCAACAGGGGATTTTGAAATCTTTAATTATTCTTCCTTGCACATTGACCCTGTGCTAGTTGACTTCCTAGCAAAGGGTAACACATTTGTTCCCAGTAAACCTTCTAGCTTGGAACACCAGGTTCTTGACTTGAAACTATTTGTTAGAAAATTGAACTTAATGGTTTTACTTGGGAACTATACTACTTCAAACAATGCTTTTAGGGTTCCAAGTACTTTCAACCCCCTTCTTCACCAGACTTTAAGAGTATTTGAGCAAATCTGTAAACTGGACTTTCGTCACATCGTGGAGACACATAAATTTGGGAACAGAAACAAGTGACGGAACATTACATCACAGGAAAATGAATTATTGAATTTGTTAAAATCTTCACCCGTGAGGGTAGTGAAACCAGATAAAGGGGGTGGGATTGTTATTTTGGACTTTGTTGACTATAACAATAGAATGTTGATGTTATTAAATAGTGAAGCATACTCTAAGGTATCGTTAAATGAAGTCAACACTGCATATGTTCAAATTAAGAGTAACATCAGTGACTTATTTATTGAGTCACTGATAGACATTGACACTTACAATTACATCACACTGTCCTGGCCTAAAATCCCAGTGCTTTTTGGCATCCCCAAAGTACATAAAAACCTAACTGACCCACCAATGAGGCCACTCATTGATGGGAGAGGGTCTATTACGTACCCTTGTTCCAAAGTAGTTGACTCTATTTTGAAGAAATACATATTATTAGAACCACAGGTTTGCAAAGATTCTTGGGCCTTCTTAGACAAGATTAGCAAATTGAGGTTTGATAAAAACAACAACTTTTTAACCATAGATGTTAAAGACTTATATACATCAATTCCACATTTGGATGGAATTGAATGGGTAAGCCTCATGATGAAGTTTAGGGACGCCCCACCACAAGAAATCCAATTAGTGGAACTCTTATTGGATATAATTTTAACTAACAATTTCTTTGTATTCAATAGTGAGTTCTACTTGCAAAATTGTGGAGTGGCTATGGGCTCACCCTGTGGAGGTAGTTTTGCCAATTTAGTTATGGCATTTTGGGAAAACAATTTTGTTTTTAAACATCCACTACACAGGGTGAGCATAGCATTTTATACCAGATTCTTGGAAGATATTTTCGTCCTCTTCAAGGGCGATGAACAACAGGCACAAGAATTCATTAGGTATTTAAACTCAACTACCGAATTCTTAAGGTTTACATCTAGTTTTAGCACAAATTCTATTGACTACTTGGATTGTAAACTCGTCAAAGACATTATAAATGAGAGATACATATCTAGAATACACAGAAAGGAAATGTACTCTAACTCATTTTTGCATTTTACTAGTAATCATCCTTATCATCAGAAGCACTCAATAGTGAAAGGACAACTTATTAGAGCAGCCAGGATGACTACTTTAGACTCAGATTTTAATGACGAGTGTCTATTGTTAAGCAATATGTTTATAAAACAAGGCTACCGCTTACAGCTGATACAATCTTTGGTAACAGAAGTGAGACTTAAGAGACAGTTAGGTGTAGTTAAACCTTTACTTAACAGTAATTTTACAAACACAATAAATGTTGAGGTAACGAACTTGATAGAGGGCAGCAGTATTAGTAACCGCGCATCAACAGCAGAAGTAACAACTGGGGAGACAACTAAAGAATTTCAAACTAGTTTCATAACTACTTTCAGTAATGACAGTCAAATGGTCAGATTTATCTTGAACAAAAATTGGGAATTAATCTTACTTGATAGATCTTTGACCATTAAACTTGGACAAGCGCCAAACCTTGCCTTTAGGAAAGGAGCAAACCTGAAAACTTTGCTCGAAAGAAAGAGTATGGGACCCCTGTCAAGGCGAGTAGGAATGACTACATGCAGTAACTGCAGAACGTGCAGACACATTGAGATAGGGTAGAGTTGTGTTGTTAATGGTAGGACTTTCAAGTTGAGGTCTAAATACAACTGTAACTCTAAGCTTGTGGTTTATGTGGCTAGGTGCCAAGCATGCTCAGTCTTCTACATCGGTAAAACCGAATGTAAGCTGAAAGATAGAGTATACGAGCACACATATGCTATAGAAAAGAAAAAAGATGATAATCCATTAGCCAGACACCTTATTGAACACAGTAACCACAAGTTTCTTTTCAAAGTTATAGACCATGTGAGCTTTGATGTGAGAGGTGGACCATTTAACTTGATGCTCGAAGAACGTGAGCTGTTATGGCAGGTGAGACTAAATGCATTTCTAAGTCCTGGCCTGAATGATGCCTGCAATATTGCTTGCCTCTTAAAGTTAAAAAGTCTAAATAGATGAAGGCAGGAACTTTGTAACTTACAACAATGTGTTTTTGATTATGTTTATTTAGTAGTTTGTCGATTTATAACTAGAAGTATTTTTGTAGGCAAGCCCTTAATGGTTTTTTATAAACACCAAACCTCTTATAAACCTTAAATATTTGTACTCTAAAAAAATGCCCTTGACCAATGGTCAATTTCTGACTTCTTGAGATAGTCACTTGTTAGCATTTTTTAAGTACAATTTGTATAAACGTATTGGTTATTAATGTATTTTTAACACTTTTACTTGTATTGTAAAATTGAGTTAACTGACAGCATAGAACCAATCCTGTCTGAGTTGTTGGTTGACAATTTCTGAATTTTTAGGATTGTTGTTCAACCAGGATTGCCATAAGTTTAACTTGTTTAACTGTAACACTAATTGATTTATTCTTTATTATTAAGCAGTCGATATTGACTGCCAAACGTAGTTAATCTGCTTAGCTTAGATTAGGTTTTATCAGTCTGTTGAACATTGTAACAGCGTGTACAATGTGTTTTATTACTGCTTTTTATATGTAATATCACTTTAAATATGAGCAGGCTCTAGAACAGCAGCACCAGCTGATGCTGATCACATGACAAGAGTAAGTTGTTTTAAGTGGTGTGTGTATTCACAAAACTGTTTTGAATCTGAAGAAGTTGACACATTTGTGCCAACGAAAAGTGCTTCATTCGATAAGAATACATTTGTATTTTATTTACAAGTTCCTTGGCTTACAGTTATTAGTCGGATTTTGTGGATTATCAGTTTGTTTTTTGGTTTGTTTCATGGGGATGGGCTTGAGGCAGAAGGATGTGGAGGAAGGTTGATGATTGGGGTGGTGATCAGGGCAGGAGGGGGTAGTGGTGAAGGAGGGGATGGGAAGGAGGCTGATAGTTTAGCAATGCAGTCTATGAGGAATGAGTTGAACTGGCTGGCTGATTCAAGGTTGGAGAGGTTGGGGTCTGGGCAGGGGTTTTCTTTGTTGCTAGGATGCAGCATGGATGAGATGGAGTCCCAGAATTTTTTGGGATTTGTTGAGTGCAAGGACTAATGTTTGGAGTAGTGCACTTTGCAGTCTTTAATTATTAGTTTTTAGTTTAATTAGTAGTTTTTTTGTGAAGTTTCATAGTTGCTTATACCCTAGGAGGAGCAGCAGTCGCCAAACAGAAAACAATCAGTGAGAAGGTTAGCAACTACAGAAATAGGCAGCCTATCATTTTGGTTTGAATGTTACCTTTCTGTTTGTTTGAACCAATGGGGAGCTGCAGTTCACTGAGAAGTAGGAAAATAATGTAGTTATGCCAGGGGTTTTAGAAAGGGACATGCAGTAAATTATGAATCAATGGAGTACTAATTAAAAAAAGAATGGAATATGGTATAAGCGAGTACACTACTGGGGTACCACTACTCAAATTTACCTCCTCCCGTCTTTTCCCACTTAGCTTACTCCCCTTTCTCAGATTTCACTTGATTCTAACTACTACTACCCTCCTCTCTTATTTATAAATTTTAAAAAAATCTCTAATTTCCCCTTTTTTATCCATAGCCATACTTTTTCTATCACCTGCTCTATCAACTTCCCCTCTGCTTCTGATTACTGATGTACATGCTTTTGCCTGTAAGAACTAAGATTTGATATACAGTACCTCTATACTCTTTTCTTAAACTCTGAGTTAATTGTCATTACTTCCCCTCTATATGGTGAAGTCCTTATGTATTGGAGATATGAGACTTTAACATTTGGTTTGTTTTTTTTTTTTGTAAATAACCCTTGCCTTTCTCATGTTACAATTGTGAATCCAAGCATTATAATGCATGTTTATATTACCTCATGCATACTGTATTGTTTGTGAAAATCTTTATGGTGTATGTAATACTTTGTGGAGCTTTTTTCCCCGGGCCTCTGCTGAAAAAGCGCACAAGCTCGGTCAGACATTCCCTGTCAACAAATGTCAAATAATTAAATAAATAAATAAAATGTTTTGTGTTACCATGTACTTTCGGAAGAATATGATGTCTGAAAATCCAGAAAACTCTAAAACCACAGATTTTTATGAGGAACAGAAGAGAACAAAAATATGAGGCAAAAATCTGAATGCTTTTCACAAGTGACGGTGGGTAGGGAATTCAGGTTCTTGCCAAGTGTACCCAAGGTTGAGGGTTTAAAACTGAGTTACTCTCTAGCCACCAGTTATGGTTAACTGGGACATTTTACACACACCCCCTAAAGCAAGTACCTGCAAAGGCAGCCATTTCCTCCATAAAAAGTACTGCATAGACTTCTGGGGCATCTGTAAGACTGCTGCCTTCTTCTGAATCTGGACTGGTTAAACAACAGTCTGGATTCGAGTTTCCACTTATGCATGCTGAGTTCTGATTTTATCTCTTTGGTTTTCTCAGCTGGGGGAGCTACAGTCCTGCAGCCCAATAGCACAAGCCGCCACTGCTAGCTAGGCTAGGATTTCCTTGTAGTTTTAATGCCCGACACATATGGTAAATGCAATAAATAAATAAATAAATGAAGGTAAAAAAGTTAAACAATTAGACTGCTCTATATTTGAACCACCCAACTATTGTACATACACAACACAGCTATAGTGGGTTATCTCTCTTTGCCACAGACACAGCTTTACAATAACAATCAAATTATGTGCATACAAGCAATTCACATTTCGTATCCAGTATTAAGCAATTCATACCACTGTTCATACCACTAGACAGTCTCACGTGATTGTACATGTGTAGATAACATATTTAGTGGAATGAGTGATCACACAATATTTATGAATATGTTTACAAAATTGCTGCCCTGCCTTCCATTTGCAGTCTGGGAATCCTTCCCTTATCTCTGCTTTACTATCACACATGCAATCTGTTGTGCATATCCTCTTATCTTTCTTTCAAGCTGTGATACAAATACATGACAGTGAACAACAGTTTTCAGCAAAGGCAAGAAACTGTGCTATTAGACCAAAGAATTATACATGTGGGGTGTTTGGTTTTGTTGAAAAGATCATTGCAGTTAGTTCTGCACCTTCTAAATGTATCCTCACTGACACACCCACTTCAGGGAAGGGTGTCTGTGAATTACTGTGTTTTGCTACACTCAGACTAATCATTCACAGTTGCAAACCATTAGCACCTAACAATGGTGCAGAAGCTGTACAATGTTTACACCAGCTATATGAAGTCAAAAGTTTGGTATTCCACAGTTCTAATGAGTTCACACCTCATATCATCTTCAGAGCACTCAGAGGGCTGAATCGACACTAAATGTTTAACAGTGTAGCTAAAGAACTTGAAGGTGAGGAGCCTGTTTAGAGACATAGAAGATTGTGACTGCTATTTCTTTGAAGGAGATTTTTTGTGAAAAAAGAAGCACAAGATTGTGACTGCTATTATTAGAAGGAGATTTTTCTGCAAAGAAGCATATATTTTGCTAAGGTATGTTTCTCTTATTCAAGTACATTTGCATTCTAACATTAGGAATGGTATTTATATAGGTAGTAGAAAAATAAAGGCTAGTCTGTATGCACTTCTTATATTTCACTGTTGGCATAGGCAGTTCTTGCAGTGCTTTACATTTGTGAGATGGAAAGCTTATGCTTACAGCACAGTATGTTGTTAATATTTGCTTTTGCAATTTCGCCTGGTAGTGGAGACAACTGTATTGTGTTTTTCATCTAATGCAAGGTGTTGTGCCTGTGGCTACCAGTGGTGTTAGACTTCTCAGAAGGGAAAGGTGCCACACAGGAAAGTTAGTAGGGCTGCTTGGAGGAGGCCTATTGTCTGCCCTCCACGTGATGCTGGTGTGTCATTACGTACCACTCCTTGTAAGTATAGGGCCATTATTGAGTCACAGGCATACTCCACTAGGCCCTCTAGGACATGGTTAGGGTACTAGAAGTGGCACAATCAGACATGCATGACTGCCTCCACCAGATATGGGAGTTGTGGTGATTGCAGGAGTTGCCAGCACACATATTCAGGATGACTCCCCTAACATTGCACATAACCTGGCAGCTAATGCACTGGAACTCCTTTCTGTTAATGTAGAGCCCTTTCCTCTTCCTCAGGTGGTGATTTAATCTCAAAGTGTGTGCAGTCTGTCGTACCCAAGCCTTCAGGGAAGTATCCTATGGGATAGAACTCCTGCATATTTCTAGCTCTGTCCTCGAGGGGAGTGGGGGAAATATTTATAGTCACTGGCATGCTGTAGCATAGCATTCAGGAACTGGTGTAGAATATGGATGCTGATGCCTGTGACACCCACAATGTCCTCTGTCTGTGTCTAAAAGGTTCCTATAGCTAAAATTCTAAGTGCTCCACATACGCTGGTCTCCACAGATACTGGTTACCCTCAGTTTGTTTGGTCTCAGGTGAGGGCGACAGACATTGCAGAGTTCCTGGAGTATGTCTCTCTATCCACCCTGTAGCACTTTACTATTTTGACTTTAAACCTATTCTTGCTGCACGTAGATAGGCAGATGGTTTAACAGGAATACTTAATTTATATGAATTGTTGTTGTATATATGGTAGTAATATTATTGTACTATTATAGATTAACTTCAATTGTAATTATTAGTATTTATGGTGATATTTCATTCAATATTATATATTATGGTTATATTTGATTTATTATTTATTTATTTATATGCTCATTTATTTATTCTGTATATGCACACACACACACACACATATATATATATATATATATATATATATATATATATATATTTCTTTTTATTCCTGTTTTTACTTGATTAGAATGAATTTGTTATATGACATCCCTATATGGATCTACGAGTATTGGGAAAACTGTATAATTGTGAATAAAGCTTTAATATATTGTATAATGCAGCCCTGAAAACTAGTGATTGAAGTATAACAATGAGTTAATTTTATTTGATTGATTGATTGATATGATGTGTGTTAATTGAATTAGATGGAATGAATATGTAATGCTTGGTATAGCTTAGTGGTAAATCACTTTGGCTATGCTGTGCAGGGTCCTGGGTTTGAGACTTCTTATAAATGCCCTAGGGCAGATAGCCTAGTATGAACCTATGAACCTATAACGGGCATAGCAAAATAAATTTAAAATGGGTTAAACACATTCTGGCTAGGCTTATAAATGCCCTAGGGCAGATAGCCTAGTATGAACCTATGAACCTATATATATCTTGGAGTTTAACTAGTTTGTTGAAATCTGATGAAGCGTGCCTTGGTAGCATGTGAAAGCGCTTATTTTATGTCCTTGGAATAAATATTGTTTATGTTTCAGTTCGTGGTGGTCCTTTCCTGTTTTTTTTTGATACGTGGTCTCTTATTTCTGGAGTTGGACCTTTGGACGGTGGCAATACCTTCATTTATTGTTATTTTGACTTTATGTAGACCATGAAAAGTTAAACAGGATCTATATACCCTTCTCATCATTGTCCGAGGTTTATCAGCAGCAGCATCGACTTGAGCCTGTTTCACATACACATGGACAAGAGCAGCAACAGCACCTAACATTCTTTCTTTCTTTCTTTCCTGTGTAGTTTCTGTGTCTGTATTCCAAAACATTTTGGAGTACAGGGCAAATTGCTACATGAAATGTACACAATTGCTTTATAGCTGGCTGAATAGCTACATCATCTTGGATCGGTTAATTAGCATATAATTCAGCTGCTTATGTACTAATTAGCATGCCACAATGTTTACCTGGTTTGCCTGACTCTACACTTTGTGTAGAGCTGTTTACTGAATATCAATTGGCGTGCTATCGTGTGTGCATCGTACCGCAATGTGAACATGGCATGAGCGAACCATGTCTCATTTATTGAATCCAGCCCTAAATCACTACTGTTCACCCCCAATTCTCTCTCCTCCCCAAAAATCTAACATTAATATACTTTTATCCAGCAAGATTAATATTGAACTGGTATTCTGCACCAAACTACTAGGTATGATTATAGACAGCTACCTGAAGTTTGACCTCCACCTTTAGTAAGCCATAAAGTAGACACATCGAAAGCTAGGCTGCCTGTATAGACTAAAACACTACCTTACTGACTCTGCTAGACAAAACATAGCCACTTCTTTTATACTGCTTACCCTATTAAATGCCGCTATTATCCTGACCAATCTCAACTACTCTGTCAGTCAAACTAGAACAATACTACAATAAAGTAACCAAATTCACAACTAGCCAACAATATAGATCACATCATTGCTTCTCTCTAAAACAACTAAACCTGCTAAATAATTCTCTGTAGTACTCACAATTACAACGTTCAAACTAGTACACAACTCTGAAACATTCCCATCTCCTCAATCCATCAGTCGACCTTAGACTGTTGTTACATAACTCTCCATAACTAAGCCTAACAACCCTGTACCATCTGCAATGCAGTGTCTTCATCTGTTTGAATCAATTAGCCTGTGTCACTGCCTACAGAATGTTGTACCTGCTGTGAGGTGTGTGATCCTACCATTTCACTTGGAGACTGTGTGTCATTCTTTTCAAACTGCAGTGCTGACCTTACACATAGGTGAACTAGGCAGCCACATAGACCTTCACTTGGCCACGGGCTCTGAGTTGACATCTCTCTCTTTTCCCCATTAACATATATGACTTAACTGTCCCGTTTTGTTTGCAGCAAATACTGAATTTTCCACTTAAAAAAAACAACACCACAAAATACAGACTGGCATCTTTAAATTGCAGTTTTATACTATTTATCAGACCAGCTGCTTTATTTAATTTTATTTTTTACATGCAACAGAATGTAGCCAATGAGTTAGCATGAGTGAAAACTATCTCAGATTTATACTGTTGGCAAAGAGAAAGAAAGCTCATATTTTGGAAGTGAGAGATCAGTGACTCACTACATTTGTACCATTTGTATCTTACGGTATTTCTCTCATTAAAACAACAAAACTGTCAACTTTCTGGCAAGCTGGATTACAGATAGAGTGTAGATACATTAGGCTAACCAAGAAAAAATACAATACATAAGAAGCCCTGTTGCCAAGCCAAAACAGCAGCTCTGTGAAGGTATATAGACAGATTTACTCCATAACACTGGTGTTACACATGAGGGATATAATGGGTAGTCAATTAAAGAAGTGTGCTTAGTCTTTGAATTAGAATATACAATGCAGCAAGTAGTTGCAACAGTTTAGACTACACGCAGAGTGCTACAGCACTCAGGTTTGGCCACAAATGATCGTGACCCCCCCCAACACTTTGCACCCACCCTCTTGCCCTGCCCTAGCTACACTACTGTATATATATAAATATATATATATATATATATATATATATATATATATATATATATATATATATATTTACCATTGGATCTACTTCAGGAGATCGATTCAACAGACAGAAAGTCATAGGTCATAAGGTCAAGACCATCTGATCAACTTTCTGAAAAACTGAATGACAGAAAACAACACAACTACATTTTTGCAATGAATCGTCTGAAGGGGATCCATATATATATTATAAATCTGGAAAGTCAAAATCATTTTCAAAGTGTTGAAACTAAATGTTGAATTTAAAATTTCAAAGTGCTGTAGCTGTCAAATGCTTATTTTTCCTACAGGTATTAGATCATAAATATCTATATACTTGAATAAGTGGTTTGAACCGCTGACGTGGTCTTTGTAGTCAGCCCCCTTGCACCCCCCCATCCTATGCAAATTATATATTCCAACTATGAGATTGTACTACAGTGAGGAAAAGGGTAAATTTCCTGATCCTCACTGTAGTGTGATCCATTATCAGAAAATCAAATGCATATTAGCAAATGTATACTAACATTTGCTACAGTGCATTCAAACATTTCACTTGGCCACAGGCTTTGAGATGACTTCTCTCTCTCTCTCTCGTTTTCCCATTAACACATATGACTCAACTGTCCCATTTCTTTTCAGCAAATATGAATTTTCCACTTAAAAACAGAATACCATGAAATACAGACAGGCATCTTTAAATTCCAATTTTAGTCTATGTATCAGACCAGCTGCTTTATTTTATTTTATTTTTTTTTTTGCATGCAACAGACTGTAGCCAATTTCAGATTTATACTGTTTGGCAAAGAGAAGGAAAGTTCATATTTTGGAAGTGGAAGATAAATGACTCACTACATTTGTATCTCGTGGTGTTTTTCTCATTAAAATAACAAAACTGTCAACTTTCTGGCAAGCTGGGTTACAGATGGAGTGTAGATAGATTAGGCCATCCACGAAAAAGGGACAATACATAAGAATCCCTGTTGCCAAGGCAAAACAGCAGCTCTGTGAAGGCATGTAGACAGATTTACTCCATAGCACTGGTGTTACAGATGAGGGATATAATGGGTAGTCAATTAAAGAAACGTGCTTAGTCTTTAAATTAGAATATACAATGCAGCAAACAATTATGACAGTTCAGACCACATATGGAGTGTTACAGCTCTCAGGTTTGATCACAAATGATTGGGCTCCCCTCCCAGCACTTTGCATCCAGTACAGTTGACCCTCTTTCCCTGCCCTAGCTACACTACTGTACACACATATATATATATATATATATATATATATATATATATATATATATATATCCATTTGATATACTTCGGAAGATCGATTCAACAGAAAGTCGAAGGTCATAAGGTCAAGACCATATGACCAACTTTTTGAAAAATTGAATGGCAGAAAACAATACAACTCTACATTTTTGCAGGGTTGCAAGCCCCCTGCACTCCCAATACATCCCCTGCATATTATATATAACAACTTCAAGATCACACTATAGTGGGAAAGGGTAAAGTCCCTGATCCCCACTGTACAGCGATCTCCATACAAAAGCGTCAATGTTTTGGAAAGTCAATCATATGATCTCAACCATATGAAGTTCAACTTTCTGTTTTTCTGTTGAGTGGATCTTCTGAAGGGGATTCTTAAGTTTAGGGTGGACAAGGGGTCTGGCTTGAATGAGATGGTCTCCATTAAACCAGTTCTCAAATTGAGGGGGGCTTCCCAGATGATCTAAGTGCTAGTATTTAATATGTGAGATTGCAGGAGCTAAAATATCAATGCTAGAATTTAGTATTTAAGTTTTCTACATTACTGTGCCTGTACCTGTAAGACTGAGTTTAATATAGTGACATTGAATGCTGAATCCTGCTTCCTATGCTGTATGGAATTATAGAAAGTGACTATGAATATGCGAGTTTAAAGTCTTTTCACATGTTTTATTGATTTTAACTGATAGTAACGGTTAGGAATGTATATAACAGGGAGTTGTTTTCTCTGTATTTGTGATGGTCTGATGAAGTGACGTGTGTGGTCAAGAAAGCGCTTACCTGATTTTTAATAAATGCTGTGGTTTTAATTCAACCATGTGTTGGTCATCTACTATTTTGCCTTTGTTTATGTTTATACTGATTTATAGCAGCATACCATTAGTTCTGCAAGTGATTTCTTAACTTTTTTGGCATTATAATGGTTGCTTAAGAATGCCTAACAGATAAGAATGAACATTACTGTTAGATGACAAAACAGTAAGCTATAACAAGACATTAAAGCAGCTGTCTCTGGAAAACCTATGAAAATGTGGTTTTAGAGGAAAACGGTGACATAAGGGACCACTTTATTTGTGGCTACTGTCTGTGTAGCTGAAATTCATTGTATGGTCATCCCCTTTTTTTCACACAGTCTGATGTCTGAAGTGTAGACAGAAAGTTCTTTAATTGGTGGGTGGAGGTGGGGGTGGGGGATGTATGTGGATGAAAATAATTTACCTTCTTGTCATCTGCTTATTTGTAAAAAGCCACTAATCTGGCTTTGGAGGACTGGTGTGCACTTGTGTGAAGTAAAATGATTTTACTGTGATTACTGTGTGTTGAACTACTGTGAGGTCTGTGGGGTACGCAGTCACTAAAGTGGCCATGATTGATAGGTAATGAGGCTTCTGTGGATACAACTATTTTTACCCTGCTGTTGTTGGATCACTGTTAAGCAACAGCCATTGATCTGTCATGGCAGAAGTTTTGTCACACAACCTATTGTATTTGCTATGGCAGAACTAGTATTGCTATATCTTTTGCATGTGTGTGTGTGTGTGTGTGTGTGTGTGTGTGTGTGTGTGTGTGTGTGTGTGTGTGTGTGTGTGTGTGTGGAGATTTGTGGTGTATTTATGAGTAGCAAGTTGGCCATTATTTGTTTCATTTTTCATCACAAACATTAGCTTAGCACAATATAAAGATAAGTAGCCATTGTTTATTGTTTGGCAAGAGCATGGTGTATGTGAAAGCAGTTGTTAAGTGGCACAGTACTGCACTAAATAGCAATGCCATTTTACAGTGCCTTGCTTTACTTGAGATTTTGACTTTGGCCTCTTCTTTGTAGAGTCTATATGCCCTCACTATTCTGACACGTTTTATCCAAATGCTGTGGTTACCTCCAACACCCCAAAGACTAGTCATAGGTGAATTGCAATGTGTGTGTGTGTGTGTGTGTGTGTGTGTGTGTGCATCTTGTAAAAGACCTGGAGAGTAAATGATAGTATCAGTGTTTGTGTGAAATATCAGTGTATCTTGAGCTACTGACACTAACAATCCAGGTCTATCACAATAGGTAGCATACTAGCTTTTGGTGCTGGAAAATCAGAGAGCTATGGGTTGTATACCCACCCTGGGTGAATGGATTATTTTCCCATTGCTGTAACAGGCATGCAGAACTGGGGGGAGGGATTCCTGAGTGTGCCATCCTTTACATGAGTTGACAGACCAAAACCCCATCTACCTGAATTGCTGATAGCTCAAGTGGTTGTAAAAGATTAAATGGCACTTGCTGAAAAGGAGAGGATTTTCCCCACTGTCCTGGCCACACTTCCATCAGTGAGTATAAATGCGGTCTCGAATTTCTTCTGTAAAGAGGTATTAACCTATTGTGACTAATTTACTTCACAACAGATAGATAAATAGGCAAGTAAATAAATAAATACTGTTAAGGGCAGTGTTAGTATGTGGGTGCATATTAGAAAAATCAGTGCTTCTTGTGAAAAACCTGGGTTGTCATAGCCAATGTTAGCAAATCTGTCATTGTTGTTGTGAAAAAAGATCACTGTTTCTTTTACCTGTGCAAACAGACACATTTATGCATTTCATTCTGTGAAGAGCATATGCCAACATAAACAGTATGTGTTCCTGTGTAGTGCAACTACTGTATGTGATAAATACTAATGTGACATATAAAAAGTAAGAATAATGCCTTCATACATAACATTTATAAAATCAACATGTAATATCTTTATAATTCATGAGTGGGATTATTCATACATAACTGCTAATATCTTTACAGTTCATGAATGGGATTAGAACCCTTGACAATATGTGTGTGTGTGTGTGTGTGTGTGTGTGTGTGTGTGTGTGTGTGTGTGTATATCTATATATATATATATATATATAGGTTCATGGGTGAGCACTAGGCTAATGACCACAAGGGCCTTCTTAAAACCTAGCCACGCATCCCAAATAGGTAAGTACTAGGCTAGCCCCTTTCCTAAAGGTGAGAATCAAACCAGGTATCTCAAGTTTGTGAGATAAACACTTGAACCATTATGCCAACTCCCAACAAAACACGTATGTTGAATAAAGGTCTAAAGACAACAGCACCTTGCCCCAAGAGTCTGCTTACATTTCACATTAAAATGCTACAGCAAGTAACAATTTGAAGAACTTATGGACAACATCGGCAAACATCGGGATCCATAGGCAGGCCACAGACAATATGAATCCTTATTATATTGAGCCAGTAATGATAACACCTTTGTTAAGAAGCATCGTTGAAGAAATATTTGTAACAGCAACAGCACGTTTTAACAGTTTTGTTAGGAAATACATATTAAGAAATATCTGTAATATCAACATCACATACCAAATATGGATAGTGTCTGAATCCGTAGGTTTCCATAGTTATGCCACAGAGTGCAAGGAATTACCAGTAAGAATTCTGGGCGATCTGCAAATCAGCCTTCATATACTGTTAACATCTGAAATAGAAGTATGTCTAGAAAACTGAATACTGGACTGAAATCAGTTATTTAAAATAGCAATACCTGTATGCATAAAGCTCAAGACAACACTACTACAGTAACTTATAACAAATTCTGTTAAACACAACATTTTGATTAACAATTAATTTAAGCAGGTACCTTTGGTAACAACTAACTTAAAAAGATTTACTGATCACCAAAAGAGAAATGCTACCAATTGCCAATGTACCTCTCACTCCAAATCACAGAATCAAAAAGGGCCATTTGCACCATACATAATTAATCTTCTTCTTCCTTCGGCTGCTCCCATTAGGGGTCACCACAGTGGATCATCTGTTTCCATTTCTTCCTGTCCTCTGCATCTTGCTCTGTCACACCAACCACCTGCATGTCCTCTCTCTCCACATCCATAAACCTTATCTTAGGTCTTCCTCTTTTCCTGTTACCTGGCAGCTTCATCCTTAGCATCTTTTTCCCCAATATACTCTGCATCCCTTCTCAGCACATATCCAAACCAACGTAATCTTGCCTCTCTGGATTTTTCTCCAAATCTTCCAACCAGGGCTGACCCTCTAATATACTTATTCCTAATCCTGTCTACCCTTGTTACACCCAGTACAAATCTTAACATCTTTAACTCTGCCATGTCCAGCTCTGATTCCTGCCTTTGTGTCAATGCCACTGTCTCCAACCCATGTAACATAGCTGGTCTCACTACCATCTTGTAGACCTTCCCATTCACTCTTACTGGTACTCATCTGTCACAAATCACTCCTGACACTCTTCTCCGCCCACTCCATCCTGCCTGTACTCTCTTCTTCACCTCTCTTCCACACTCACCATTACTCTGAACTGTTGATCCCAACTATTTAAACTCATCCACCTTCGCCAACTCTACTCCCTGCATCCTCACCATTCCTCTATCCTCTCTCTCATTCACACACATATATTTTGTCTTAGTCCTGCTGGCCTTTATTCCTCTTCTCTCTAGAGCATATCTCCACCTCTCCAGGGTCTCCTCCACCTGTTCCATACTCTCACTACAGATCACAATGTCATCTGCAAACATCATAGTCCACGGGGACTTCTGTCTGATCTTGTCTGTCAACCTGCCCATCCCCATTGCAAATAAGAAAGGGCTCAGAGCTGATGCTTTATGTAATCCCACCTCCGCCTTAAGCACATCCATCACTCTTACCGCAGATCTCACCGCTGTCACACTACCTTCGTACATATCCTGTACCACACATGTACTTCTCTGACACTCCCGACTTCCTCATCCAATACCACAACTCCTCTCTAGGCACCCTGTCATATACTTTCTCTAAGTCCACAAAGACACAATGCAACTCCTTCTGACCTCTGTACTTCCCATCAACACTCTCAAAGCGAACATTGCATCTGTAGTGCTCTTTCCTGGCATGAAACCATATTGCTGATCAGTAATCATCACCTCCCTTCTTAATCTAGCTTCCACTACTCTTTCCCATAACTGTGCTGTGACTGATCAATTTAATCCCTCTGTAGTTAGTACAGCTCTGCACATCACCCTTATTCTTAAAAATCGGTACCAAAACACTTTATCTCCATTCCTCAGGCATCCTCTCACTTTCCAAGATTTCATTAAACAATCTAGTTAAAAACTCCACTGCCATTTCACCTAAACACCTCCATGCTTCCACAGGTATGTTATTTGGACCAACAGCCTTTTCATTCTTCATCCTCTTCATAGCTATCCTTACTTCCTCCTTGCTAAACCATTGCACTTCATGATTCACTGTCCACACATCAACCTTCTCTCCCTCTCATTCTCTTCATTCATCAGCCCCTCAAAGTACTTTTCAATCTGCTCAACACACTCTCCTCGTTTGTGAGTAAGTTTCCATCATTATCCTTTATCACCCTTACCTGTTGCACATCTTTACTAGCTTGGTCCCTCTGTCTAGCCAATTGGTACAGGTGTTTTTCTCCCTCCTTAGTGTCCAACCTTTCATAAAACTCTTCATACACCTTATCCTTAGCCTTCACCACCTCTCTCTTTGCCATGCACCTCATCTCCTTATACTCTTGTCTACTTTCTTCATCTCTATGACAATCCCACTTCTTCTTCACCAACCTCTTTCTCTGTATACTCTCCTGTACTTCCTCATTCCACCACCAGGTCTCCTTGTCCTCCTTCCTCTTTCCAGATGTCACACCAAGCACCTTTCTAGCCATCTCCCTTACTATATTTGCTGTAGTTACCCAGCTATTCGGTAACTCTTCACTGCCACCCAGTGCCTGCCTTAACTCTTTCCTGAATTCCACCTCACAATTACCCTTTTTCAATTTCCACCATTTAATCCTTGGTGTTGCCCTCACACTCCTCCTCCTCTTCTTGATCACCAGTGTCATCCTACAAACCAGCATCCTATGCTGCATAACTACACTTTCCCCTGCCACCACTTTACAGTCGCCAATCTCCTTCAGACTGGCCCTTCTACATAAGATATAATCCACCTATGTGCATCTTCCTTCACTCTTGTATGTCACCCTATGTCCTCCTCCTGTTTAAAATACATATTCACCACAGCCATGTCCATCCTTTTCACAAAATCTACTACCCTCTGACCTTCTGCTTTCCTTTGCTTTACACCATACCTAACCATCACTTCCTCATCCCCTCTGTTCCCTTCACCAACATGCCCATTGAAATCTGCTCTAGTCACCACTCTCTCACCCTTGGGTACAGTCATCACCACTTCATCCAACTCACTCCAAAATTTTTCTTTCTCATCCGTCACACACCCAACTTGTGGAGCATATGCACTAACAACATTCATCATTGCACCATCAATTTCCAGCTTCATAAGCATCACTCTATCCGACACTCTTTTCACCTCCAAAACACTCTTAGCATACTGTTCCTTCAGGATAACCCCTACACCATTTCGTCTCCCACCCACACCATGATAAAACAATTTGAACCCACCTCTGATACACCTAGCCTTGCTCCCCTTCCATGTGGTCTCTTGCACACACAATATACCAACCTTCCTTCTGTCCATCATATCAGCTAGCTCTCTCCCTATACCAGTCATACTGTCAACATACAAAGTTCTGACCCTCACTACCACAGTCCTAGCCTTTACCTGCCTTTGGCCTTCAGCCAACAGTAGCCCAATGTCCGCTAGCACCCTGTTGGCCAACAGTACTGGTGGCAGTCGTTGTTAACCCGGGCCTCGCCCAATCCAGTATGTATATCTGTACTGTTGTCCGCATGTATGATTTGTATTTGGCAAAATTTTATGCTGGATGCCCTTCCTGATGCAACCCTCTCCATGTATCCGGGCTTGGGACAGGCACAAAGAAATGCACTGGCTCGTGCATCCCCATACATAATTAATGAGGTACATTAAAAGTCAGTTTTTGAAATTCCATTCATGCATTTCTTCATAAATTGGCTCCAGGCATTGAAATACTCACATGCACTGTGTAATCACCCAATAAGTATTAACAAATGGTACCCTGTGTGGGAGGTGCCAGTTATCTTCCAATGAGCTGATAACATGACATCAGGTCATTGGAAGATAATGAGTACATGCCACACATGGTACCATGTACTGATCAGACCATTGCTAACTGCAAACTGAGTGCTACCTCAGTGAGCATTTCTTTGTGTTTGTATTTTCCAGATTTCTTCAATTGAGGATCATGATGACTGCTTTGAGGAGGTTGAGACATGTCCATGCACCCAAATGGACCTACAAGGAAACAATCCAGATATTGACTGTGTACACCAGAATGAAGCAGAGGATGAGAACCAGACCCAGGATCTTCACCACGATGGGCATATGGAATTAGATCACAAGGGAGCATCAATGGAGGATGAGAATCTATCTCACTGAAATGCAGTTTTGTCACCGCTATGATGACCTGCATCAGAGTGATGTGGAGGAGCTTCAAAAAAGGATTACTGAGGTGCGGAAGCAGCCCATAGATCCCTACAGTAAGTGACAATATTCTACGCATACTTGAGTATTGCTATGGATTCTACATAGGTTCATAGGTGTCTACTAGGTTGATGGCCCTGGATCCTTTACAAGCCTAGCCCATAGAAGTACCCTGGCATCATGCCACCCAACATTAGTTCCCAGTGCCTCTATCAAGTAGAGCCACTGGAGTGATCTGCTATTTCCCATCCACTCATCAAGATTTCTCTTGAAGAGGGCCAGTAAGGTGCTCTGGTTGACATGTATGGGAAGTCTATTCCAGAGCATGGGCAGTCTCTGGGTTATGAACCTGTTCCTCCAGCATGTTCTGTTGATTGTGGTACTGAGGTTGAGGTCTCTGGAGCATGTGGTGTGGAGGGACTGAGATTTCTTTAGATGTAGCATTTCTAACAGAGCTGGGTCAGTCATGGCTTTGTATGTCAAGCAGAGATCACCTCTTAGTAGACGATATGAGAAAGAGAATAGCTGGAGTTTTTTGAGTCTGTCCATGTAGGACATGTATTTAAGGCATAGGATCCCCTCCATGAAGTACTTTTCTGTCCTTTCCAGCTGCTGCATGTGTCTAGTGAGGTACATGCCAAATGGGGCAGTATACTCGATGATTGGCCTAATGAGGGAAGAGTAGAGAGAGATGATGACCTCTTTCTTCAAGGATGCAAAACCCTTGGTAATGAGATGTGCCACGTAGAAGGACTTTCTGACCAGAATGGCAATGTGGCGCTCGAAGGAGAGGTTGCTGTCCTCAGATCTGTTATAACACCTTTAGTGTTCAGTGGGCTCCCATTGATGTGGTAATAAGTGGGAACTGAGTTTTTCCCAAAGGGGATGACAACGCATTATTTGCATTAAGCTTAAGGCCATGGTTTTGACACCAGTCATTGGTCTCAGTGAGGCCTTTCTGTAGGATGTCTACATCACTTGGGGAGTTAATAATGGCTCCCAGCTTGCAGTCATCTGCGAACTTGGTCATCCAGAGTCCCTCTGTGTTGGCCTGGACTTCTGAGAAGTAGATACCAAACAGGAGAGGACCCAGGACCAATACCTGTGGGACTCCACTCATGACTGGTCAGCAATCTGACTTGGAGTCCACTACTTTCACACAGTGGGTTCTATCTGTGAGCCAATTTGTAACCCACCTAGTGATATAGGGATTGATGTCTAGTTTGGTGAGTTTATCAATAATTCCTGAGTGGGGAATGGTTTCAAAGGTCTTGGCCAGATCAGTGTAGGCTGTATGAACTGCCTTGCCCTCTTCCACAGCTCTGGTGACTGACTCAAATAAGTCAACCAGGTTGAACCTGCATGATCTACATTCCGCAAAACCAAATTTTGTGGGATCTAGAGTTTGGAGATTCCCTATACCCTTGTTAATTTGGTCCATGATGATGCATTCTATAGCCTTACATATCAGACTCGGGCTAATGGGGAGATAATTCCCAGGGTCTGTAGTTGCTCCCCCCTTAATGGAGTGGGATGACTGTAGCAGTGTGCCATTTTGTATGAACAAAGCCTGAAGTGAGACTGTGATTGAACAGGGCACACAGATGTGGTGCTAGTTCACTTTGTAGTTCATGTACAACACATCCAAGGATATTATCGGGTTCCATGGAAGCTGTATTCTTGGCCTTGGACAATTCAGCTTTAACCTGTGCTGCAGTAATTCTGGGTGCCTGGCATTCCTCCGGTATTGTGATTGGTCCTTTGGGGGGTGAGAGGGGTGAAATTGGCACTAAATATGTTGGCCAGTATGTTGGCAATATCTCCTGGCTCAGTATAGGAGGTACCACTGTGCAGTAACTCAGAGAAAACCTGGGTATTACTGTGGAGATTCTTGATATAACTGTAGAATGCTTTGTGGTTGTTTTTAGTGTCTGCTACAATTCTGCCTTCCTAGCTGGCTTTAGAGGTTTTGATGAAGGATCTCAACTTTTTGTTGAGGCTAATAAGGGAGTTTTTCCAGTCTTGGGACTTCACCCTTTTCTGCAACAGTTTCTTCCTTCGGTTGTAGAGTTTATTAATGACAGAGGACCACCAGATTGGCTTCCTTTTTTTGGAGGAGAGTTTCTTGGTTCTGTTAGGTACTGCTAGTTCCATGCATTTATGTATGTGTTCATACAGTGCATTGGTGTATGATTCGGCAGTCATGCATCTATTTCCAATTGACATGGGTGCTGTGAAGTTAACCAGCTCTGTTTTTAGGAGCCCAAAGTCAGCTTTGGAGATTTTTTCATGGTGGTTACTTTTGCGGGGGGTGTGGGTGAGATGTGGATTTCCATGGTGATTAGTTTGTGGTTGGATCTAACCAGGGAGGAACTGACTATTGGTGTAGGGCAATGGTTGCCCATGTTAGTAATAACCAGGTCAAGGATGTTGTCCATCTTCTGGGGCTGAAAGGTGTGGAATGAGTTATAGCCTGTTAGTGCACGGGTGCTTTCTGCTACTTTAAACAAGGTCTCCATTACAGCACAAATGTCAATATTCTCCATGTTGAGGAGTGCTTTGATCAAGTGCATTTTGAGATTTACACTTCTAGTGCTGAGCAGCATGACCCTCTTTATTTATAGCTGTTATGGTGGTAATTTGGTTTTTGGGACATTGCCTAAAAAAGGCACTATAAGGGTGGCAAGAGCCTTAGCCAGTATCCAGAAACCCAGGGGTGACAGATGCAGGCCATCTCTGGCAAAGAATTGAGGTCTGTCAATCATGTCGTCCCAAGCAAACAAATACTGGGTCCCCTTAGAATGACACCAGAAACTTAGCCAATTGTTGAAATCAATAATTTTCTGCTTGTACTGCGGTATCATTCTGGGCGATGGTAGGATGCTGCTCAGGGCTAGGGTCATACCTGCCTGGGCCACAAAATCCGAGAGCTTCTCCATGTCTCTTTTCATGTAGTCCAGGGAAGTGTGTCTCAGGTCATTTGCACCCACATGGACAATGACAGAGTCATACTTGTACTTGTTGTGGAATGACCTGAGTGTGTGTGTTATGTGTTGGATTCTGGCACCTGATAGACAGCTGACTGTTACCTTCGTCTTATTCAACCAAGTGAGTGGGACATCAGTGTGTCTCACTATTGAGTCACCTATGATTAGTGTATTGGGCATGCTGTTTTGCCTTAGGAGCTTAGGCTGAGGGGCACACAGTGTAGGTGAGCTATGTATCTTGTGGTTTGTGCTGTGTTGTGGTGGTTGAGTGGGTTTTTGGCATGGAGGTCTCCTCTTGAGAGCCTTCCTTAAGGTGGGTGTGTGATTTGTGTTTTTATGTGAGAGCTGTGATGGTGGGTGTTCTGGAGGGCTATGTGTTGCATGTGTTTTGGTGCAGGTGTTGACCTTCTCCTCTTGACCAGCTATGGTCTTGGCCTGAGAGTGCATGGCTTCCAATTTGGATATATAAGTGCATCTTTCACAAGTCTGAGTGTTGGAAGTTAAGAGCAGAGGGTTGTCTGCGTACATGAGGCAGTTGCTACACTGCCTCATAATACCCAAGTTCACCAGGTTAATAGGAGAAAGCACAGGGACCTGACCTTTAGACATACTAGGAGGGATGGTCATTATTACTAAGTACTGGAGCTGTTTCCTTATATACTTATTTTACAGGAAAAATATCACTCAAGGTGTCTGAGTCTGTACAGAGCACTGCCAAACACTTGACAGGAAATTAATGCATAGACCCTGAAAATTTATGGATGAAGTATTCAGGCAGATATTCTGAAGTTAGAAAGATAGCAAGCAGTACTTACTGAAAAATAAAGAATTAGCTCATTAAGAAAGATGAACAGAGGGGAATTGCATGAATGGCTATGGCCTGGCTACTACTAATGCTGGTCTCAGCACAGCTTCACTCTGTTGGGATACAATACTCCTTTGCTTCTTCTATCACCAGAAGAAAAAATATTAGCACCAATCCCAAGAAGAGAAGCAGGCCACGGCCTGTTTGGTGATCCACAGTCTTGACTCAGATGATGCAAGGGTCTGCAGACTTGTAGCTTTTTTCTGGTAGATGCCTTGAATAGCAACCAGGCCAATCAGGTACGTTAAGCACAGACACTCACTCTCCAACCAGAAAGAGTCACGAATCAATGCACTCTGCTCCTACTCTCACCAGTATCAGAATATAAGCTCAGATTCCCAGCTGTCACCTATAAAGCAGTTATTAAGCTTTCTGGTGATCAGCAGTCTCCAGGAAATAATGTAACTCCACTCCTTTTCTCACCAGGAGAAAACGGAAGCACTAATCCCAAGATGACTACTGAGAGGCAGAATATGGGCTCTCTAATAACTGGTGGTCTTGCAATAGATGCTTAAAGGTAAGATGAAAAAAATTGTTTATCCAAACACTGCAGTGTGCACTAGAGGAGATAGATGTGAAAGTAGGAAACTTGAGTTTTACCTGTCTAAAAAGTTAAGTTTTAGTGGACAGTCACTATTTTTAAAACGGCAAGATAGATTGAAAGGGGGGTGGTCACTTTTGTATTCTGGTACTATGGAATACAGTAGGATGGCCAATAAATTGAAATAGTTGAAGGGGAGTGATTTCACAAAATGATCATTTTGTGCTTACTCACACCATCTAATAAAGGCAGAGAGGAAATGAGATATATGGTCAAATTAACAAAAGGGGCAGACAACTAAAAAGACAACAGTAACCGGGTGGGAGGATGGGAAAAAATTCTATCTGACTTACAAGAGACTGAGCTGTGGTCACTTTTCAAGTTTTAATATGCAGTTAAAAGCAGAATACAAGTAAAACACACTGTAAAGAAAACAAATCACAATGTACAAAATAGAAAAAGAAATAAAGTAATACAAAATACAACAAATAAAAAGCAAACTAACCTTTCCCTCACAGCAAACGGTAGCAGAGTCTGGGTGTGCCTTTCCGATAAAGCTCTGAAATGTTTTATTTTACCCCTTAAATAGAAGGTTTAGTTCCTAGCTCCACCCCCTTAGTTCACAGATGATTAACCTTAACTGACCTCTTCTAACTTATGTGTGACTCCTTAATTGACCTGTTCTAACCTTTCCAGTAAAGCTCTGAAATTTTATTTTAGCCCTTAAATAGATAGATATATGTATATGTCCCATATTTATCAGACTGATGTTTTTATAACCATTTAGTAGCTGCTGTGACAATTTGTTCATAGTGACAATTAAGTGGATTTGGTAGATACCATCCTATTAACTGTGTGTTTGATTCCCATGTTGTTAATTTATTTAATAATATGTGTATAACATAATTATGACCTTTGTAGACATACATATGTTTTACAACATCTAGCTACATAATTTCACATAGGCACTGTCCTCATGCTGGTGCTGCGGTAGTGTTGTCATTTCACAGTAAGACGTTGTTCTGTTCGATTCTCAGCTAAAGCGTCTTCTGTGTGGAGACATGCGTGAATGGGCGTACCTTCTTTGAAGGCTGTGCATCAGAGCTAGCAACTCGGTACGTAAAAATCTACTGCCAATCATCAGTGGACCGGAGTTCCGCTGTGGTGACCCCTAACCGGGAAAAGCTGAAAGATACAACAACAACTGTCCTCATGCTTCACTAACACCTATAGGGTCCAGGCCAGGGATGACAGCACACTTTGTAGTTTTGCATTATACTACCACACTATTGCCTACTGCACCATTATATACTGGAATAAAAACGCATACAGAACTTCATTAATTCATTCCTCCTTAGAAAGTAAACAGACACATTTATTTAAGCTAAAAGGTAGTGCCTGTCCGACTGCTTACTCATTTGTTTTCCATTATGTGTTGATAGTTGTTATTTCCATAAAATTCCAATAATTGTTTGCATTTTCTGTTTTCATCTTTTCACTGCAGGACTTGTAATAAACCCCTGAAGTACCTATTTTCTAAGATAAAGTACTTTCTGAATGTTAATGCAGCCTGTAAAGTGACTGGTTAGTTTGTGTTCATTTTAGCATGCTGTGGGTTCCAAGCAACTTAGGGGAAGCATATATCTGTACCAGTTATCTTGGTTAAATTCACACATAGCATTTTTTGGAAGAAATATATTCCAATATTGATATCAATGTTTGCGTTGTGCATGGTTATGACTCAGTGAGTTAGTCTTCAAATTCTTATGAATATATCCATACTCTGATAACGTCAGCTTTCTAACAACAGGGTTTGTAGAGCAGTACCTGTTTGCTCAGCTTGTAAGAAAACAGCCCAGCATGTCCCCATTTTGGCATGTTGTGTGCACAAATCCAGAGGAGGAGACGTGGACATGACCGGAATTGAGATGATTATTAGGAGGGGATCTGGGAGGTCATGTCTGATGTATTCTGAGCAGAAATGAAGGAAACAATGGGGTAATTCTTTGAGGATTTGGCACAGGCTATATGGGACTTGTTCAAGTCAGTAGCTTGTGAGGTCATTCAAGAGTCTGAGCCTTGTAAGCTTGGTCCTCTGGTCTGTAAGTATTGTCTGTGTGCTCCACTTGTGTTATGCTGCCAACATGTTGATTGCCATTTCATTGATTAGACTGTATATGCACTCTACAGTGCATGCATACCATATATCTGTCATGCTTATATTATTGTCGTGTGATATTTACTTTAGTTTCAATGTGTGCATGACTCACATTAACATGTTATAATGTCCTCACACATTTAACTGCTGATGCATTAATTTGGATATATGTATATTTATTCAGTATGTTCTGTTATCCTACTTTATTACCCTGGGACACACATCTACTATTGGTCATACACAGCCAGGTATGACTGCCACACAGTTTGCGACATGTGGTACCATGATACTGCATAGGTAGATATGTTCATCTGCATTTCACCATGGCTGGTCTGCATCCCCACCCTGTTTGTCATTTTTCCATTACCCATGCTGTGCATTGTGCCTTTTGTGTAACTTACCTATCCTTACTGTTTTTCTTCCAATGTTTATCTGTCTTTTGTTGTGTTATTTATTCTGTGGCTATACCTACTGTGATGTCCTTCTCATTCTGTTTTTTATGTTTACCTTTTCTTCTATTCTTCAAAAAAAAAAGCTGTCACTCCAGCATGCTCTGTTAATATTGCAGGCTAGGTTAAGATCCCTAGTGTGAGTAAATCTTGTCCCATTGGATTTGCGGATGTGCTTAATCAAGGCAGGGTCTGAGACTGCTCTGTAGACCAGGCACAAGTCGCCTCTAAGCAGCCTGTATGATACTAAGTGAAGTGATAGGGCCTTCAGTCTGTCAGTGTAGGTCATGTGTTGTATGTCCTGAATTTTCTTGGTGAGAAACCTCTGAGAACTCTCCAGTTGCTGCAGATATCTGTTGAGGTACATGCAGACGGGAGTATTGTATTCTATTTTTAGTCTGATGAGAGCTGTGTAAAGGGGAGTTATAACTTCCTTAACGTTGGATGCTGTACCTTTGCTTATGAGGTGTGTGTTAGAATGTATTTAACAGTGAATAAAAGATTTAAAGTAATTCTGTTACAAATATGCAAAATAAATAAGGTATAAAATAAAGCTTGCTTAAATGTAGAAATAGAGTTTAGCAATATGTGATTAGCATCCATACTAAATGACTGTGGCTTGAAAAATAAGGAATTTTCTTAATGGACATGTTCTCCTACAGAATCAGCAATAATGTATGCATTTCACATTGTCAGCAAGAAAGCTAACCTCTTACAGACTTAGCAAAAATGTAAAAAACAGGATGTATGCATTTCACATTGTTTTCCTGTTGTCCATTCTTTAAGGAAGCAGGTTAGCTTTCTTCCTGACAATCTGTACATGTTTCTATCATATGACACTGTTAAGCAGGGAAGTTTGAATGGATATGCTTTCATCAAGTCAGTATTTGAACAATATGTTTCCTTAAAAGACAATACCAGCATTATTTCTCTACAGGATGAAAACATATTTTTTTCTGCAAACACCAGCAAACAGATGTTTTCATACAAAGACCAACATACAATACCAAGGAGAAAAACAGGATGTAAAACCACTATAAAGAGACTATAGCACATGAAATTGTTAGGAGAGGTATTTCAGGAAAGTTATCTTCTATGCTGATTGAGAAGTAAAGTGGTACAGTGTAACTAAAGCTGCAACAGTAGTACATGTGGTTTGTTCTAAAAAATTATTTATTAATTACTTCTTTTAAAGTGACAAAGTTTGGTGCTGCATCAGTGTACATTCTGCAAGTTTCTGCGGACAACAGACTGTAATTGCAATTATAACTAGACTTTGTTTTCAGCAGAATGCAGCCAGCAAGACCTTAGTGTCTTAAAAAGACTTTAGATTAATCAAAGAAAGCGGCACCCTGATAATTAATTTTTCAGTGTGCAATGTAAAAGGCCTTTCTTACTACTGTAGACACCTGGTGATCAAAATTAAGGCTGCTAACAAGTTGCGTTCCTAAATCTCTCACCACTTGGTTTGATGAACTTATGGGGATATTATTGATGTTGTAATTAGCAGGGGTTTTCCTTTGCTGAAGGGAATGATAATGCATTGTTTTGCATTTAGTTTAAATCAGTGGCTTTGACACTAATAATTTGTCTGTGTAAGCCCATGTTGTAGTATGTTGACATCTTTGGGGGATTCAGTGATTGCAGCCAGTCTGCAGTCATCAGCAAACTTGGTAAGCCATAGGTCATCTATTTTCCCCTGGACTTCTGAAAAATAGATATTAAACAGTAAGGGGCCTAGCAGAGATTCCTGTGGAACGCCACTGGTAGCAGGTCTGCTAGTAGAGCTGGCATCCCCAATTTTGACTGTATGTGTTCTGTTTGTGAGCCAGTTGGCAACCCATCCAGTGATGTAAGGGTTAATCCCCAGCTGGGTGAGTTTCTCATTGATGCCTGAGTAAGGGATTGTGTCAAATGACTCAGCTAGGTTGAGACAGGCAGTGTGACCTGTTTTGCCTTCATCCAGTCCTTGGTGATATTCTCACAGAAGTCCACCAGGTTTATCAGGCAAGATATCCCCTTAAAGAAGCTAAACTGGGTCAGGTCAAGAGTTTGAAGGTCACCTATATCCTTGTTGATAAGATCCATGATAATTCTCTCCATGGCCTTACTGATAAGGCTGGTAAGACGTATGGGTCCATAGTTCCTGGGGTTGGTTGAGGGACCCCTTTTGTGCAAGGGGATTACGGTTGCAGTTTTCCACTCAGATAGGACAAGAATAAGATTGAAAAGCGTGCTTAGTGGTTCCATGAACTCCTGTTTTATACCAATTAATAAGCAGTCTGGGATGTTGTTTGGTCCCATTGAGGCTGTATTTTTGGCCTTGAAGAGTGCAGTTATGACCTGTTCTCTGGAGATACTAGGCAGAGAACTGGTGACATGTATGTTATGGGGTATGATTGGTGGAGATGGGGGGAGGGTGAAGATTTTGCCAAATCTTTCCGCTAGCAGTTTGTCAATGTCCTCAGGACAGTAGAAATGCTACTATCCACAGCTGGATCAGAACAAAGCTGGGCCTTCACTTTTAGATTTTGTATGTAGCTAAAGAATGCTTTGTGATTTACCTTAGCTAGGGATGCTAATTTAGTTTCATGATTAGCTTTAGTGGACTTTACAAGATGTCTAATCTGCCTGTTTATGCTTTGGAGGGAGCTCTTCCTTTGCTGGGACTGTTCCATCTTGTTTAACAGCAGTTTCTTTCTTTTATTGTATAACCTATTTATGTTGGATGACCACCAGGATGGCTTATTTTTTCACGAGGATCTTGATCTGATCTGTTCTAGTACAGCTGAGATATTACCTCAGTATAGGAGTCACTGCCGTCAATGTTGGCAGGGTGACTGAAGCTATTGATGCCATCTCTCAGTAGGCTATAGTTTGCTTTGGAGAATTCTTTTAACCTTTTTGCTCCTGAGAGTGGGCCAGATATGATTGTTACTTCAAACAAGACTGATTTATGATTGGTCTTTACCAGGGAGGGTCCCATACATGGGATGGTGCAGTGATTCCCCATGTTGGTGAGCAGGGTGGTGAGCATATGTCAGGGATGTTAGAGCCCCTTGTGCAGGTGCTAACTAACTGATCCAGAGCATTTGTGTTAACAAAGACCAGGAACCTTTGGGTGAGCATTTGTATTTCATATATAGGATCATAGGATCACAGGAAGTTACTAGGCTAATGGCCCTAGGGCACTTACAAACCTATCCAAGTTCTATCCTTAGTTCCAAGATCAGCACCTATTGCCCCTGTTCAAGAAGGACACAGGTGGAACCCCTGGGGTGAATTTATGGTTACCCATCCAATTGCCCAGATTGCATTTGAAGAGGGCCAATGAGTTGCTCTCTTTGACATGAAGTAGAAGTATGTTCCAAAGATGTGGTAACCTCTGGGAGACAAATGTGTCCCTCCAGTAGGTTCTATTAATGTCATATACCAGGGTAAGCTCTTTAGAGCAAGTAACCCATGTACTATTTGACTTATGGAGATGCAGCATTTCCAATAAAGCAGGGTCAGAGATTACCTTGTATGCAAGGCAGAGATCACTTCTGAGTAGTTTGTTTGAAACAGAATAAAGTGGTAGTAATTCAGATGATCCACATAGGACAGATGCTGAAGACCTTGAATTTTCCTTGTGAGGAACCTTTGTGGTCTCTCCAGTTGATGCAGGTGCTTGGAAATTTACATACCAAAAGGGGGATTGTACTCAGTTATTGGCCTGATGATGAGGGAAGAGTACAGAGAGGTTATAACATCGTTGTTTCTGGAGGGAATGCCCTTACTTATGAGATGAGCACTATAGAATGCCCTTCTTACCACTGTGGAGACATGTTGGTCAAAGGTAAGGTTGCTTGGAAAGGTACATACCAAAAGGGGCATTGTACTCAAATATTGTCCCAATGAGGGAAGAGTACAGGGGGGTTTATAAGGTCTTTTTTCTGGAAGCAATGCCCTTACTTATAAGATGAGCAATATAGAATGCCCTTCTTACCACTGTGGAGACATGGTGGTCAAAAGTAGGGTTGCTGTCAACCTATGTGACCAGGTCTTTCACCACTGAGTGCATACTTAAGGTGTTGCTATCAATGTGGTAGTTAGCAGGAACATTGCCCTTAATGAAAGGGATGATAATACATTTTTTTGGATTGAGTTTAAGGCCATGACTTTGGCACCAATCATTTGTTTGAGTAAGGCCCTCTTGTAGGATGTTGACATCATCTGGAGATTCTATGACTGCTTCCAGTTTGTAGTCATCAGCAAACTTTGTCAGCCATATACCTTTAGTTTTTGCTTGTACTTCAGAGAAATAGATTCTAAACAGTAAAGGTCCCAGGACTGATCCCTGTGGAGCACCACTGGTTACATGTCGGCTACTGGAGGTGGGTTCCCCTGTTTTGACTATACGGGTTCTATTAGTGAGCCAGCTAGTGATCCATCTAACAATATAAGGGTTGATACCTTGCTGGGTGATTTTGTCAATGACACCTGAGTGGGCAATTGTGTCAAATGCCTTAGCTAAGTCTAGGTAGGCTGTATGCAGAGATTTCCCTTCATCCAGGGCCTTGGTGACTGTCTCGAAGAAGTTCACCAGGTTTAACAGGAATGCTCTCCCTTTGACAAATCCAAACTGAGTAGGTTCAGGTGTTTGGAGATTACCTATATCTTTGTTGATAAGGTCCAGGTTGATTTTCTCCATGGTCTTGCAGATAAGGCTAGTCAGGCTAATAGATCTATAGTTCCCGGGATAATTGAAAGCACCACCTTTCTGCAAAGAACAACGGCGGATTTAGGCATGGGCGCAGGGGCGCGCACCAGCCCCTTTTTAAAGCTGTTCTCCGAGTTAGAAAAAACAAGAAATACACTGCTCTGTGCTTTTGTTAACATCAGAAAATGTAATGCCAAAATATGTGTTCCGATAAGCACCAAACTGCAGAGTTGAACGACATCCTGTTCAAGTTACTTGAATCAAGTATTGAAGGAGAATTGCTGTAGTGAGCATGGAACTATGTTCAGAAACACTGAGTTTTTTTTCCCTTAAAGGGGCACTATACCAACTGAAAATGCCTTTTCCGTTCTCGGACCGAAACCTAAACATGAGTACTCACCCTCATATCTCATTGATGTAATGGGCAGTCCCACCCACAGAATCATGTTTCTGCATAGCCCTTTGTCCCTTTGATGTTTATATTCCCCATGGAATGAAAAACTCTGTGTTTGTGTTCCAGGCAGTATTATAAATTTATCCTGCTTTCTGTAGATGGACAGAGCACTTAATGTTCCAGTTTCATTATTTATATAATGTACATTTTGACTATTTCTGGCTGAAATAGCTGCCGTTTTTGTATTAATTGCATTATTTTGTAAGATGTTTTATTGTGTCATAGGCATCTATTTTTTAAAGTTGTATATATTCATTTTATAAACATTGTCGGTGCAACTCTCGCTTAAACATAGCAGTAACGTCTTCTGATTAGATAACGGCAAATAAATGTCGGTAGGTAATTGCGCAATGTCAATTTGCGGTAGAACGCCTAACTTAGCGATCCTGCTTGAAATAGTTTTTTACTGCATAGCACAGTGCTTCTTATTGCTGTTATTCTCTAAAGTCATGATATAAATCCCGTTTCCTTGATGGCACAGATTCTCCGAGCAGAGTCAGTAACACATACAGCTAATGTATATGTAATGACTCAGGACTGTTACACGTGGAAAGGGATTTGTTACTTGAGTTATGGTCTTTGTATCTACTTGCCTGGGAACAATTTCTTGTCTTCCTAATTGGCAATGGAAGTGAACAGTCTTAGGACTGTAGCTTCAAAATGCAAGCAGCTGCTCATTTTGCTTAAGAATTGCAATTAAATGCTATTAGAATTAATTTTACGGCTTTTGAAAAAGTTTATTTATTTTTTTTACCTTGAATTGGCATCTGAGTGAGTGTGCTTGTGTTTAACTGTTTGTGTGGAACACACTTGGTGTATCATCTGAATTCAAGTTCTGTAAGGGCTTGATCCACTTTAATTGCGTGCTAGTTCGTCTATGTTCTGGTTAGGATTGATGTTATGGCGTGTGACCATACCTTTCAACTGTCCAGATTTTTGCCTCAAATTTTTATTATGTTCCTCATAAAATTTGTGATTCTCTGGATTTTTGTGGCAAATCAGTGAGTATTGAATTCAATAAATAATGACAGGATTTTGAGTTTCAGACTTCATATATTTCAGAAATTGCATGGTAACACAAAACCTTTTATTCTAGCAACTTTCAAGTTTATAGTACATATTTAAATTTAATATTTAAAAATTGTCCCTATTTTTGGGGCTTTGTCCAGAGCAGGCATGTGACATTCTTGCATGTCAAGCCAAGTGGGTGAATTGCTATTTTGTACTGGAAGGGTGCAGCCAGCAGCGGTTTAGTAGACTATTTTGTGGACTATAGTAGAAATACTGACAGTGAAGGCACATTTGTCTTCAGTCTAAAGGTGTACAGAGTTTTATCTCTTAATTTTTTGTCACAGCAGTGCTTTGGTATGCTTGGAGAATCTGAGATATGATGAATGGCAGGAACATTGTTAGTCTATGGATGTCTAAACAGGTTGTTTTGTGTTTGTAGTGATGCTTGTATCAGTTTGTTCGTTATTTCTTTTAAATGCATTTTTTCCTCTCTTCTCAAACATGCAGTTTGTACAGTACTGAGTATAGCTGTACAGTGCTGTTATGTCGCACTAGGATATGGTGACAGTCTTTTTTTCCCCACTGGTAATACTCTTGCAGTTAATGACTGTCTAATATAGACGTTCCATTTTTAATGTCTGGATAGTGATGAAACACTACACGCAGTGCACTGTGGGAGCATCAGTAATGTCAAAGACTGTTTTTTTTTTTACCTTTTTTTCTCCCTCCATGTGGAGTTACCACCTGCCCCTCTTTCTGCAGAGTGGTCCCTGTTTGGGTGCTTGCATCTTGTGGGTGGGGCTTAAAATGCCAAATATCCTGAGATTTTTGTGATAAAATATATTGGGTCGTATGAACAATTATTTTGTTCATAGGTTGGTACTAGGCTATCTGCCTGAGGGAATTTATAAGCCTAGCCAGAATATGTCGGCTTTCACTGCCCCATTGATTAATTAACTATGCCTCTGTCAAGCAGAGCCAATGACGTGATCCCCGGGGTGTATTTTCTGTTTCCCATCCACTTGTCAATGTTTCTCTTGAAGAGTGTTAGTGAGGGGCTCTGCCTAATGTAATTAGGGATTTTTTCCCAAATCATGGGGAGTCTCTGTGACAGGAATCTGTCACTCCAGCATGTTCTATTTATTGTTGTGGTGAGGTTTAGCTTACTAGAGCACATGGCTCGCAGTGATATGAATTTCTTTAGGTGGAGCATATCCATTAATTCTGAGTTGGACATGGCTTTGTAGTTCAGACAGAGATCACCTCTGAGTAAACGATATGCCACTGAGTACAGCCAGAGGTTTTGTCAGTCTGGCTGCATAGGACATATGTTTGAGGCCAGTAATCCTCTTGGTGAGGTACTTTTGTGGTCTTTCCAGCTGTTGGAAGTGTCTTGTGAGGTACATCCCAAATGGGGAATTGTACTCTATAATGGGCCTGATGAGTGACAAGTAAAGGGGCACTATAACGTCTCTATTTCTAGATGCGAACCCTTTAGTAATTAGATGGGCTACATAGAAGGATTTCCTAACTACCTTGGCGATATGATTGTCAAAAGAGAGATTACTATTTACCTGAGTCCCCAGATCTCTTATTACCTCTTCTGTATTAAGGGGGCTGCCACCTATGTGGTAATTCGTGGGTGTTTTGTTTTTCCCAAACAGAATGACTTGAGGCCATGACTTTGACACCAGGTGTCTGTCTCGGTGAGGCCCTTTTGGAGGATGTCTGTGTCAGCCGGAGTGTCAATTATGGCACCCAGTTTGCAGTCATCGGCAAACTTGGTCAGCCATAGTCCTCCTGTGTTTGCCTGTACTTCTGAGAAGTATATGCCAAACATATCTGGAACACCTTAATATTATTATGAAACAATACAAAAATACTTATATTGTACAAGAGTGGGTTTTTATTTTGGCATAAAGGTCAAGTTCGGGTCTTTATGCTAGCAGTTGCTATAATTTGTCTTGCAAAATCTCACATTTCTTTAAAAAATATATGGCAGTCCTACCTCCTTATAATTTCCATATATTGTAAAATGGCTATATTAGGAAACTGTTTTATAGTCAAGTCTGTTAAATGTTCTATATATCTAAACTTTGTGCATGCTACTTTTTGAACCAATGTAAACTTGTCACTGTCTCTCTTTACTGTGCACTTCTGGGCTAAACCTGAAAATGATACATTTGGATCCACATTTGATCCCGTTTAATTAATGAAACTTAAATAAAATGTACATTAAAATGAGCTTGTTCATTGGACCAGCCCTCCTACCCAATTATCAAATGAATAAGTAAATGATGACACATCTCATTTACTATGCTGCCATTGTTTTTAATGGTGTTAACTCCATGGCATGGGATATTGACTTGTACACAGTTTTTACTGCACAAATCTGAGAGCTAAACATATTTATTTTATACTATATACCTATTTGAACTTTGCTACAGTATCCCTTCTTGATTACTGCTTTTTTAGTAGGGCACTGAAATTCTGACTGCTTTCACCCTTGATAATGCTGTGGGATGATTTTTCTAACCATTTTGGATGGAAACTATTTTTTCTTTTTCTCTAGCCTCCTAAGACTTATAACCTTACACAACTCTACAAGATTACTTTAAGAAATACTGACCCTTCTGGATTATCTCCATTTCAAGGCATTGTTTCCATGTGCTTTTAAAGTGGTCCTTTAAATTCTGTCCGTCTTTACCTTGGGTTCTTCTACTGGACGACTTACAGACACTTGTTAGTCTTTTTCAGTTCAAAGTTATTTTTTGTACTGGTCTCTTAACATGGATGGGACACTATATTCCTAAATATGAACAAGTACCTGTTCGTACCTGTGCCTCCTTTCTCCCCTCTGTCAGTTAAATATTAGATCATTGTTCATAGGTTCTTACTAGGCTATCTGCCCTAGGGCATTTATAAGCCTAGCCAGACTGTGTTTGGCTTTTGCCACCCATTTTAAATTTATTTTGCTATGCCCTTTTTTTTGTTTTTTAGTATACTGTGCCTCTGTCAACAGTGACAGAAGTGATACCAGGGGTAAAACCTACGATCTCCCATCCACTCATCAAGATTCCTCTTGAAGAGAGTCAATGAGGGACTCTGCCTAACCTGGACTGGGATTTTATTCCAGAGTGAAGGGAGCCTCTGGGTTATGAATCTGTCCCTCCAGCATGTCCTATTTATTTCAGTGCTGAGGTTCAAGTCTCGGGTCGTAGCTTGATGGGATTTGGATTTTCTGAGGTGCAGCATGTCCATTAATTCCGGGTTGGACATGGCTTTATACGTCAGGCACAGATCGCCTCTGAACAGATGGTACACCACTGAGTAGAGCTGGAGTTTCTTTAACCGGGCAGCATATGGCATCTGTTTGAGCCCTTTGATCCTCTTGGTGAGGTACTTTTGGGGTCTTTCAGTTGCTGCAGGTGTCTGGTAAGGTACATCCCAAAGGGGCATTGTACTCAATTATGGGCCTGATGAGGATGGTTAAAGAGGGCACGATGGACGCCCCTGATCTAGATGTGAATCCTTCATGATTAGTTGGGCTATATAAAATGTTTTCTAACCACTTTGGCCACGTGGTTGTCAAATGAGAGATTGCTATCAACTTGGGTCCCCAGGTCCCTAATTACTTCTTCTGTATTTAATGGATTACCACCTATGTGGTAATTTGTAGCACTTTTGTTTTTGCCAAAGGGATGACTATACACTTTTTGGCATTTAGCTTGAGGCCATGGCTCTGGCACCAGTTGTCTGTTTCTATGAGGCCCTTTTGGAGGATGCTTGTGTCAGCTGGAGAGTCGAATATGGCGCCCAGTTTGCAGTCATCTGCGAACCTGGTCAGCCACAGCCCTTCCGTGTTGGCCTGTACCTCCGAGAAATATATACCGAACAAGAGAGTTCCCAGGACTGAGCCTTGTGGGACACCACTTGTAACTGGTTTGGAGTCTGACATGGCTCCAGCAATTCTAACCATGTGGGTTCTGTTCTTGAGCCAGTTTGCAATCCATCTAGTGGCATAGGGGTTTATATTTAAGCTGGTGAGCTTATCTATAATGCCCGAGTGGGGTATTGAATCGAAGGCTTTGAGGTCCAGGTAGGCTGTGTGGACCACCTTCCCTCATCAATGGCCTTGGTGACTGTTTCAAAGAAATCAACCAGGTTTAAGAGGCAGGATCTGCCCTTAGCAAAGCCGAACTGGGTAGGATCCAGTGTTTGTAGGTCCCCAATATCTTTATTTATGAGGTCCATGATGATCCTTTCCATAGCTTTGCAGACCAAGCTAGTCAGGCTTATAGGGCGATAGTTTCCAGGATCCGTTGAGGCACCACCTTTATGGAGAGGGACCACTGTTGCTGTACGCCACTCTTTGGGCACATATCCTGTAGTAAGGCTGAGATTGAACAGTAGTTTTATGTTTGGGTTTAGCTCTTCTTGGAGTTCATGTAGGACGCAGCCCAGGACACCGTCTGGTCCCATTGATGCTGTGTTTTTTGCTTTGGAGAGGACGGCTCTTACCTGAGCATCTGAGATGTCAGGGGGGCATTGTCATATTAGTTGCATCTATTCTTAACTAATGCTTTCATATTATATTTAACTTGGTATGATTATTTAATCTTATAGTCTTTTGGACTTCTAAACAAAATTATTTAGATGTTTTTGTATTTTTTGAAGACTACAACATTCTCTTATAGTGTTTTTGTAACACTATGGGGCTTTTCTGTCTGGGCATTGGCTGAAAATAGGCACCTACCCAGTTGTACTTTCTGGGTAATCAAATAAGCACAGCATTATCGCTTTCAGGGAGCAGAGAGTCTCTGACATGTACAGAATGACTGAGTTAAGAAATTCAAAGGTATGCCTCATAGTCTGATTAGACTTTTTTTTTGGGAGGGGGAGGTGACAAAACATATAAATGCCTAACTCTCTTTAATGGAATGCAGTTATAAATAAAACATGCTTTAATATGCGTTGTAGCAGCATCTTGAAAATACAGTGCATTTCTGTACTGTTCATTAAAGCAAATGTATATTTCTGAAGACTATTTATCTAAAATATGTTTTCTTTATTTTTCGTCATCTTATCTAGTCTGTACTTCTGTCATCCACATTTTTGTCACATGTTTTGGTCTGCTCCATGTAAAATGTGTGTGTGTATATGTTTTATTCTAGCAACTTTCTTATGTTTATAAGAATCAATACTTAAAATCTGTCCCTGATTTTGTCCCTTTGTCCCAAATTCTTGAGAAAAGAGGTTGATAGATATGAGCCTCTCCAAGCAATTCTGGACTAAAACTTTTCTTCTATTGCAAAGCATCTTATCTTAGGTTGTAAAAGAAAAGGCAAAATGTTGTAGCTCCCCTACCCCTACCTATACTTCCCAACTGTCTAGAATTTTGTAAAATGTCTAGGTTTATACTTCATGTAACACATGAGTTTAGGGTGAGAAACTATACTGTAGGCTTTAGACAGGTCAAGGAAAAAGGCAAAACACGTTTGCCTGAGTCCCTGTTTTTGTTTATGGTGTCAGTGACTGGCAGTAGAGCAGTAGTTGTACTGTATGCTGGGTGGAAGCCATTTCAGGTGGATGTTAAGAGCTGTTCTTGTAGGAGATAGTGAGGAGTTGTTTATGAATACATCTTTTGTTAAAGTCACATTTAGTCAAAACTAGACAAAATAGCTCTGCTACAAACAAAATGCAGTATTTTCCAAAAATACACAAGGGCTGAAAATAGCACTACAAGTGTTTTTTTTGGGGAGGGGACTGAATTATATACACTAATTCCACAGATGCACCAACTCAGAGATGGGAAATTTTTTTAAAACAGGGCATCACTACTGGCATACAGACATCACACCATCAGTGATTTCCCACAGAAAAAAAATTCAACCTGAAATACATCCACAACGTTTGTGGCTAAACATGATTCTACCATGTGCATTCTACTAAAGGAGACAATGTTGCACTTGTTTGCATTTAATCTGAGCCTGTTTTCCGTACACTGGTTATTGGTAAAGGGTAGGGGAATCGGGGCTGTTTGCAGTCATTCACAAACTTAGTTAACCAGAGCTCCTTGTTTATAGCCTACAGATTTAAAAAAAGTAAATGCCAAAAGAAGGTGTTCAAATACTGAGCACTCAGGACAGGACTGGTTGTCTTCATGCTTCTTGGTAAGACAATTGCCACTGACACTATGAAGATTCTATGTTTTAGAGAGTCTTCTGTCCATCTTACCATCATCACTAAACCCCCCTTTTCCCCATTTTCTACATGGGGTCAGGGATCATGTTAACTGTCACCATCTCTCAATTCTGCCTTCTTCAACACTCATGCCTGACCGTCGCAGATCTTCTCTCATGCAGTCCATCCACCTCTTTGCTGGATGCCCTAATTTCCCCTGACCTTCTTCTTGTCTGTCCCAAATCGTCTTCACCAGATTGTCTTCTGATTTTCTGTACATGTGCCCAAACCACTGTAATCTGTTCTTTAATCTTTTCTGCAGTTGGAGCTACTTTAGCTTCTGCTCTTTTGTCCTCATTTCTTCATCTTTATCATAACTGCTGTAACCTCATCTGAGCCTGCTGCTCTATCATAACTGCTGCAACCTCATCTGAGCCTGCTGCTTTATCATATCTGCTGTAACCTCATCTGAGCCTGCTGCTTTATCATATCTGCTGTAACCTCATCTGAGCCTGCTGCTTTATCATATCTGCTGTAGCCTCATCTGAGCCTGCTGCTATATCATATCTGCTGTAGCCTCATCTGAGCCTGCTGCTTTATCATATCTGCTGTAACCGCATCTGAGCCTGCTGCTTTATCATATCTGCTGTAACCGCATCTGAGCCTGCTGCTTTATCATATCTGCTGTAACCTCATCTGAGCCTGCTGCTTTATCATATCTGCTGTAACCTCATCTGAGCCTGCTGCTTTATCATATCTGCTGTAGCCTCATCTGAGCCTGCTGCTTTATCATATCTGCTGTAGCCTCATCTGAGCCTGCTGCTATATCATATCTGCTGCAACCTCATCTGAGCCTGCTGCTTTATCATATCTGCTGTAACCTCATCTGTGCCTGCTGCTTTATCATATCTGCTGTAACCTCATCTGAACCTGCTGATTTATCACATCTGCTGTAACCTCATCTGAGCCTGCAGCTTTATCACATCTGCTGTAACCTCATCTGAGCCTGCTGCTTTATCACATCTGCTCTAACCTCATCTGAGCCTACTGCTTTATCACATCTGCTGTAACCTCATCTGAGCCTGCTGCTTTGTCATATCTGCTGTAACCTCATCTGAGCCTGCTGCTTTATCACATCTGCTGTAACCTCATATGAGCCTGCTGCTTTATCACATCTGCTGTAACCTCATCTGAGCCTGCTGCTTTATCACATCTGCTGTAACCTCATATGAGCCTGCAGCTTTATCACATCTGCTGTAACCTCATCTGAGCCTGCTGCTTTATCACATCTGCTGTAACCTCATCTGAGCCTGCTGCTTTCCCTGACTTCATTTGCCTTAGTGCTATTCTTACCTCTTCTAGAATGGACACCTCTTCTCTCATTGTAGGCTGTGTCTGGGGCAGTACAGTTTTTATGGGGTTTTCTTCATTCAGAATGTGCTTAAAGTGCTCCTTCCCTCTTCCTTTGATGTCCTGTGCAGTGGTGAGCAGGTTTTTGCTAGCATCTCTTATGAAGGGTGTTTATTTTCTTTATATTTCTGTCTTTGTCTTGCAACCTGATAGTGTCTTTGTGCCACCTACTGAGTCACTTTTCAGAAGCTGATAGAATGCCTCTGATGCCATTTTCTTTGCTATTGCAACTCCTTTCTTAGCTTCTTTGCTAGCCAACCAGTATACCTTCGTAGCCTGGTCAATCTTTTCTGTCTTCCATGTTTTCCTGAACTGCTTCTTTTTTTCTTTTTATGGCTTCCTGGACTTCTGTATTCCACCATCACCTTTCCTTATGAAAAGAGAAAGGCCTCCGCTCTGGAATTACTATGCCTGCATGATTCTTTTTTGATGCCTTACTCCAGCTTGTTTCTGATAGTCATAGTGAAGTAGGAGTTATGATGTTAGGTAATAGGTATACAAATGTAGCTGTCCTTTTTGGCTGGATGTATCTCCTTTCTAAGAGCCTTTGTTTGTATTTTTGATGTCTGTAGGTTGAGAGGCATGGTGACCTCAGTTTGTTTAGGTATGTTTTTATAAGTTGCTGGTGACATGAAAGGGGATTTGTAATGTGCTAATATGTCATAGATTATCTTATTTACATTAACAATGCATAGAGCATTTTGATGTCATTATTTCACTGTATAAGCCTAGTTATGATGGAGCTCTGGAGGTATATAGATAACCCTCCACCAGCCGTGGGGACTTTCAAAGTAAAGAATCTGAATGAGTAGTAGGCATTGAAGTTGGGCATGAAGGGTGTGTTCTCAGCAAACAGGATGGCATCATATGAGTCCTAGCTTATCTTCAAATGTTCACTTTAAATCACTTTTATCCTCCGTCAAATAAGGTGAAAAGTTTGAATGTAAAGAAAGTAATATTGATACTGGAGCACAATGTTTTAATAGCCAGTAAGCAAGCAATAGTAATCCACAACATGCATACATCCTAGCTACAGAGTGGTACCAACTAATCTGCAGTAGGTATCCTGTCTATAGTGGCTAACTTATGAGTAAATTCCCCAGCTCAGTGAACACCTGCAGTTACTTCAGAGTGTTTGATTGCCTCAGAGTGTAGAAGGAGGTAAAACAGCCCATCTGCAACTACCCCACCTGTCTACTGTATTACAATTATATTAGGTATCAGAATATGCCAGGGCAATCCTATAGGCTAGGCTTATAAAGGCTCCAAGGCCATTAGCCTAGTACACACCTATGAGCCTATAAGAAGATACCTTTTAGTGTTAACCATCTCCATGAACATTGTATTAGAGGTCATTTTTCTATCTATCAACTGAATGTATATTGCTGTCTTTACAAACATGATGTCAAAGCATCTTCAGGTGATCTTTACACATCCCCAAAAACCAGTGTCACTCCAACCCTGATAGTTGACTAACCAGACTGCGCCCCCCCTTTTGCAGATTCCTGGATCCGCCACTGAAGAAATAATGGTGGCCATTTTCCATTCAGCTGGGATGAAGCCAGTGTTTAGATTATGATTAAAAAGAATACCCAATGGTGTTGCTAATTCTTGTTGGAGCCCATGTTGGATTCAGTCTGGGATGTTATCAGGTCCCATAGATGCTGTGTTTTTGGGCTTGGAGAAGGTGTTTACTACCTGCTCCTTAGAGAAACAAGGTAGGGGACAGGTGGTAGGGATGTCATGGGGTATGTGTGGCAGGGACAGGGGAGTGAAGTTTTCACAGAACCTGTTAGCCAACAGGTTATCTATGTCCACAGGCTCAGTATATGTGGTCTCACTAACTACCAGTCTGGCACAAATCTGGGCCTTTCCTTTTAGGTTACAGGTGTAACTAAAGAATGCCTTATGGTTGTCTTTAGTTGAGGAAGCTAATTTGGATTCAACATTTGCTTTGGTGTACTTCACAAGAAGCCTTATTTGCCTGTTTAACCTCAGGAGGGAGTGTGTCCAGTTTATGGCCCATGTCCTCTTACTCTTAAATAGCAATTTTGTCCTTTTATTGTAAAGCCTGTTAATGGCAGTTGTCCAGCAAGCAGGTTTGCTCTTTCTTGAAGAACTTGTATTGGTCCTATCAGGCATGGCCAAGTCAATTCAGTTATACAGGTATTTGTATAAAGTATTGTTGTAGAACTATCATTGCCAGTTCCATCTGAGAAGGGAGGTACAGTGAAGCTATTTATACCATCCTGTAAGAGTTATAATCTGATTTGGAGAAGATTTTTAGTTTAGTTGCTGTTGGGGGGGGGGGGTCAGGTGTGATAGTTCAGAAGAGACTGATTTATGGTCAGATCCCACCAGGGAAGACCTCACATTGTGGATGCTACAGTGGTCCCCCATACTGGTAAGTACCAGATGCAGGATGTTGGCACCCCTTGTAGAGGTGTCACCCAGCTGGTCTGGGGCACTGGAGTTAATGAAGTTGAGGAACCTTTGGGCAAGTGAGTTTGAGCACAAGTAATTTACCCAATTAATGGATTGGTAGTTAAAGTCACCCAAAACCATGGTGTTTGGATGTATCTTGAAAGACTCAACTAGATCCAAATAGGCATTGTGAGTGTCCTGATTGTTACCCAGTCGATGCAAGGATAGTTAAACTCACCCATGACCAGGGTATTAGGGTTTACTGAGAGTGACTGAAGTAGGTGCAGGTAGGTTGTGTGGTTTTCATGGTTCATGGTGGGGGGACCTATAGTGAACAATGACATGGAGGACGGGTCTTTCCTACAGTTAGTTAGACTTGAAGTCATACTGTTTAACCAGTCTAGTGATGTCTATGTATTTAATGAAGATGGATACTCCTACTCCGTTGTTTTTTTTCATGTTCGTTGTGTGGTCTGGAAGTGTGGAAGGCATTGTAGCCCTTGTTGATGGGGTACTTTCTGAGGTCTTGAATCATGTTTCTTTGACTGTGCAGACATCAGCATCTTTCAGGGTGAGAAGTGCTTCAAATGAGTGTAGTTTCTGATTTAGACTCCTAGCGATAAGCAGCATAACCCTGAGTTTGTTTCTTGAAGATATTTGTATGTTGGAAATTTTTTTCTTATGCCATTGCCTAAAAAAAGTCACTATGAGGGAAGTAAGTACCCTTACCAGCAACCTAAAACCTAGAGGCGACAGGTGAAGACCATTTCTGACAAAACAGTATGGTCTGTCAACCATATCATCCCAGGCTGTCAGATAATGGATCTCCCTGGATTGACACCAGAAGCTAATCCAATTGTTGAAGTCAATCATTTTTTGTTTTTATTCTGGCATCATCCTGGGTGAGGGAAGAATGCTGCTTAGGGTGAGGGACATACTTGCCTGGGACACATAATTTGAAAGTTCCATCATGTCTCTCTTTATATAGTACATCTCAAGTCATTCACTCAAACATGGACTATGACAATGTCATAACAGTACTTGTTGAGAGACCGGCTGGCTGGAGAAACGGTGGGAAACTGACCTTCCATTATGTCAGGTGTTTTCTGTAATAAGTGGTGGAGGGTGGGCTAGATGGACTAGGCTACATTGTAGAACTAGTAAAATCAGCTAATCTCTGGGAGGTTTAGGGGTAGAAACCTGCGCTGGTGCCTCAAAAAGCACAGCTGAGTTACTCTCAGGGCAGCAATGCACAACTGTGTTGTGTGCCAAGAAGCATGGGAGCTATTAGGAGGTTTCCTCTAACAGTTATGTAGTGAAAATTTGACTTTTTAATTGTTTACATCTATACACAGCACTGCTAACCCCTGTTGCAGGGTGCACAGCTATGCACAAATGCTGTGTTTAAATATCAGCTAAGTAAAACAGTTTTCAAACAATCCAACCAATAGGAAAACCCAAGGCTGAGCCTTGTTCCAACAATCCCCAACTCAGATGGGTCCTTGCTACACTCTTCTGCTGCAAGGCCCTCTTAATGTAAGATGGCTGGTTTTGGTGCTCAGAAAATGCCCAAAAGTCTAGATTCAGCAAGTATGAATCTAGAATATGCTATAATCTGTTCAAGTACTGCAAATAGGCAGTGCAGAAAACACAGTCACAAACAACAAAAACAGTTTAAAGTAGGTGGCAAAAGAGTTTCAAACAGTTTAAAAGTCCAAAGAATGGCCAGCCATGTCAGACTGTGCCATAAATATAACTGTTATGGCATCATCATTAATAGCTGTCAACATCTTACAGCTGTGTTGGCACAGTGGAACTGCTCACATCTGCTGCCAATCCATTGAAGGAGTAATTGATGACATAGTTATTGAGACCTTGGACCACAGCAATGAATTTTGTATAAGCAGGTGTGGAGCATGCTTACAGTAAAAATTCTGGCCACTTTCCTTACAGGCAGAAAAGGAAGGTACACCTGTTGATAAGAAATAGCATGGGTCTTATGTATCGGTTTATCATCTGCAGTATTTTTCTGTATGTGATTTTGCATCAGGGATGCACTAACTTTCCTGACTGGCTGACTGTGGCAATTACTGAGGTCCCACCATCTGAGATAATGTCTATGGCATCCTCATCAGTGTAATAATCATCTCCCCTTATGGAGAGAAGGTATTCCTTATTGGTTGTTAAAGGGATCAGTGTAGGAGGTCCCCTACTGTTACTGCTATGGGCAACTGTATTCTGCCTCACCTTTTTCTGGCAGATCCCACCAAGTCATTGACTTTTTTGCACATCAGTGTGCAGTTCTCCCAAAAAAACATTTAAATCCAAAATGACTTAACTCCAAACCTTAGCTGTCTCAGCTTGTTTTGATCCCCTTTGTCAAAAAGGCATTTGCCATATTCCCTGAAAGCCCCCATGAGGATATGATTCTCTTAAGGGCTGAAGTTGTCTTTCCCCTAACTAGATTCACCTGAAACAACATACATGAATGTACCTAGTGAAATGAGATTTACAGACATGAAACTTGCTCATCAATCCTTCTACACAGTACTGGAAGCATCATACAAATTAAATATGTTAGTACACATTGGCAGTCTTGACATCTAGGTCACTTTTCTAAGTATGTTAGCAGCAACATAAAGAAAGACTCCTGACACCTGAGTTCAGAGCAAAAGCATGCCAGCATTAACATCAGGAATGAATACAACACTTGCACAAATGTCAATGCATATCATAACAGCACATAACATTCCTAATTTAATAAAGTAAAGCAGACTTCCACACATATTTCAATTAACTGTAATGTAAGCATTTTATCAGTATAATCAGTCCTAGTAAATTATTGTAGAAAGCTGTACAGCATCAGCTATAAATCAATGCACCAGTACAAGCATGTACTATTTCCAATATCACAATGTATTCTTAGAACCTGAACAGGAAAAAAACTAGAGATGTTCAATGTTCTCTCTCATTGTTTCCTGTAACACGTGAAATAGCCAGTAATAAATGATACTTCACATTTTAGCAGTCCTGTGACCATCAGCAACATATAGCAATTGCATATTATCTTCTCCTTATTCTAAAAGTAATGAGTTTTTGCCCAATAACATTGTTTGCTGAATTTAACTGTCATAATTTTCCATTGATTTTCAATTTTAAGTATTTATTATATTAATTTAACTATTACATTCTTTACCCACTCAATTATTTCCAAGCTTGGATGAGTACACATAAAATAGTGGTTATATGACTACTGGAATGAAATGTGTCTCATTTCTTCATGTGTTATATAAATTAAGCTCAGCAGGGCTGATATCTATGAATCATGGTACTGTATGATTGTATATCTGCTCTCATATGTGTGAAATGAGTTTGGCTTGGTATGGTCAATCTGTGCTGATTGGCACTGAGTGCAGGAATGTGTGCCAGCACATAGCATGTCTCCAGTAGAAATAGCTATGCCATACCACTGGTTGACATATATGTAGTGAGTTAACATTTAGGTTGGCCATTGGTTTAAATCACTCCAAGGTATTCCCTGAAGCACACACAGAATATGTCATAAACCCTTAATCCACATGCATCCATCAGACCATACCACACCTTATCACTTACTAACATTCACACTGAATGAAGCTAGAAATAAAATTTAAACACTTTATTAATGTAATGTGCTTACAAAATATCAATTATGCAACCAATTTCATCAGCAAATATTTTAAGGTTATGCTTTCATAAGTTATTACATTACCACAATAATGACATTCTTGCACCCTAGGCAGAACATTTCTGCGCATAAAGGAATAACCACTTAAAGATATGTTTACTTGATGTACTGCTCTTGGATTTCCCTTTACATAACAAAATAAGCTATAGGTATGAAAAACAAATCTGGAACTTGAAATCACTGCTTTACCACAGTTAGTAAACCAACCTTGACACTGATATCACTTTGGGGTTTGCTGATGTCACACATCAGTGGGTGTGGTTCACATACTCATATTTTTTGTCATGCACTTGCATACTTTACTTTTATACTGGTACTTCACAGGATGGTAACAGCTGTAAAGGCAGGGGGTCATGCTCCAATCTGATCTGAGAAGGGAACCAAAAGCATTTTCTACCTCTTGCTGCACTCATAACTGCAGAAGCTGGAGCAGGCAGCAGCTGGTACTGAATGGAAAAAGACTGATATTGGACAAAGGCTAGGGACCAACTGTTATCCCAGACAGGGATCCCCTGCTAAGGTCAGTTGTCCTGGCACAGATATGATGACCTACAGAGGCACAGTGGTAACCAGCTTGCCTATTGGTTATTGCAAATTCAGGAGAGAAGGCTAGAGTTCTACAATAAGTAGTTCTCCTTTTCCCATTTCTTCGTTGTTTTCATAGAATTTTTTATTTGATTTTATTTTACATTTGTTGACTCAGAAAATCCGACTGGATGCATGTCTATTTTCAGCGGAGGCTCGGGGAGAAAAACTCCACAGTTTGTTAATATACAAAGCCATTTAACATATACAAAGTAATTTCACATATACAGAGAACAAGTGCAAACATAACAATTTAGCTTACAGAGAAAAAACATTTTTAGCTAGTAGGATGCGTTAGTTGTATGCTCAGTAATATCTACTTGATCAGTAGTATCATAAATGGGAGTATGCATAATTTACCAAGGAACATGCACAAATTCACAATATTGTGTTTGAGTATGGTGGTGTTAGGAAGAGATGGGGAGTACAAAGAGTAGTGAAGAGTTATTTAGAGCATAGTAGGACTGCTCTAAAGTATACTACTAAATACTAAATAAGTGAGGATAGTCACATTGTTATATGTATGACTGT